>NW_015506056.1:59549-100557 GCF_001515645.1 Sinocyclocheilus grahami | reverse complement strand
TATAAATATATAAATATATATATATATATATATATATATATATATATATATATATATATATATATATATATATATATATATATATATATACATATATATAACCTGATATAAAATACAACGCATGGTAAAAAAAGCATGGACATTCTTTAAAATTTCTCCTTTTGTGCTCCATGGAAGACACAGTCACACAGGTTCATAACAACATGAGGGTGAATAACAGATGACAATATGTCCATTTTCTCAGGGAGTGTTAAAGATTTAAAACACCTGTACTGTGTCGTCAGTGCAGATACCCACCTTTCAACCACCTCAATATCAAAACAGAAGCGCTTATCAATCGAGTCAGTCTTCCTCCTGATACAGGACTTCAGTCTGAACTTCTCTGTGGGATTTGACATGACACCATTCTGTGAAAAGAGAGAGACAGATAGTGAGGATCTGATGCAAACAGCAGCTATTTTCCTACAGATCACTGAAACATGAGCATCTTTGTACCTGTTTAGCAGTGGGTTTTGCCTCCGTGTTGCACATGCTGAAGGTGTTGCTGCCTTTTTCGTATGTACAATAATGTTGTGTCCATGCGCAACCCAAAGGTCCTGAAACACATACGAGATGTGCATAAGGCATAAGTGATATTCTTGCTTGGCAAAACATTTGTCATTTGCAGCTCCCATGCTCTAAAATTTTAACTAATAAATATATATATAATACTTTTAAATACCTATTGTGAATAGCACAGTTGAAAGATACCCCCCCGACCAAATATTACAAAATGTACTTTACAAACAAGAAAATAAATTTACAATAACACAATACATTATAGGTATGCAAGCAAATAATGGACTACAACAAACTCAGTTTTCCTATTTTAATTGGTTAAAGTACCTACAATTAGCTTTATTTATTTTAATTTTTAATACATTTATAGAATAATTTAGAATATTTATTTCAAATGTTTAAAAAAAGTGTGTATTTAATATGTATGTATACCTTTTATTTCTTTACTGGGATCATTTCATATGTTTGGATTTTAAAATCTATTGTTTTAAAATTATATTATACAATATATTTTTTTAACTAACTGTGTATCCATCCACCAGAGGGCAATGTTATCCTTTCCTAGACCAGGTCATTCACTGTCTTATCTGAAATTCTATAATCTAATTCTAAGAATGTAATCTAACTGTTTACATGTGGAGAGCAATTTAATTCTGGCATTTCCTCTGCAGTATGAAGGAACAGGAAAAACACAGGATGAGACCAAAGTGAGGTCACTTAAGGAAGATAAAAATGAAAACCAAATTAGACATTATATTAAAAAAAAAGTGACTGGTATGGAAGGCCATAGACTGTCTGTCCTTCTGTTTGCTCATTCTTAGTGTCTGAAAAACTGTAACACTCACGTTTCTCCTGGACATAAAGGTAGCTTTCCATTGTCCACTGGCCTGGGGGCTTCTGGTCTTGATCTGCAGATCGAACTCTGTTCATCAGCTTTTCTACTTCTTGCTTGGTGCTCAGAAAGTTGTTTCTTGTCTTCATCCAACAAATAAAAACACATGTACACAAACAGATCATAGGAACAACAACTGCCATTTTAAAATAGCCAATTATATTTAATCTGACAGACGCAAATACATTTAAAACCAGACATGAGACTGAAATAAGTATATAGTAATAGATATTTACAGCATACAGACATGCATAGGAAAGAGGAGCTCTGTTGCAAAAGATAATGATTTTACCATAGTGCATGATTTATACACAAGTCATTATAAAGGAGCTCCAAAGACTTGTAGTAGCAAGTCAAAATGATGTGGTTGCTTTTTTTTTTACATGCTTTTTGCTTGTTAACACAATCGGTTATGTTTAGTGTAAGCATTACTTCTAAAATTTTAGCGCCACTCATGAGGCATTTAATTCTATCCAAACAAAAGTCATCATTACAGAATTATAAGCCATGAACCAAACAGCTATGAAGTGAATCAACTTTGAAGCAAAAATGGATTTGAAAATCAGACAAAAAGAGACAATCACACAGATGATTGTGAATACAAAGAAACATTCAGGTGCACAAAGACTTGTGGTCAACACTGCCCTGTGACTTTTATTGAATAAAATATCTTCACTACTGAAAAGCTACACTTTACTTCTCAGGTGATAATGTTGATGTTTGAAATTTTGCACTGCAAACATCAATGTAGCTTTCCATGCTGTCAAGTGACTATGGTATAAGCGGGATAATCTACAGCAAGGTGTTTATTAAAGGGGTCATATGACAACAGACGTTGCTAAAAAGAACATTATTTTGTGTATTTGGTGTAATGAAATGTGTTTATGCGGTTTAAGGTTAAAAAAACACATTATTTTCCACATACTAGTGTTGTAAATACAACTTAACCACTGATTTCTAGTCGTGTCCTCTTTTGGAAGACCAAACAAATTAGTATCACATGGCGGGCTAGAGTGAGCGGAGGCGGGCGGGCTTGAGAACGGCGCGGCCGGCGGGCTTGCGGCAACCACATGTAACGACCCCGGGCTGGACTCCGCTTCATCCACGGTGAAAGCCAATCCGGAGATCTACAGCGCGAAGTTGATGTATTTCCTCAGCGACCAGCACGGATCAGCTCCAGGCATGACGAAGCGGATATTGTCCTCTTTTGGAAGGACAAACAAAGTAGTTTCGCTTTCACAATGAAACAAACAGAACACAAACACACGACATGGTGGCAGCAACAATACTACAGCGAGAATAAAAGTTACGCCTTCTTTCTTTGCGTGAACATTTGGGCGGCGTTATGCAAATCTTCCCACATCGTGACGTAGACATGTGGGGGCGTGTTAGAACGAGTCGTTTTAGGTAGGCGTGGTTGACTTAAATTTTATAAAGAATATCTCTTTGGATTTGAGACTTTAGTCTTTGCAACTTTACAGATCTTCTTTATGCACCAAGCAGAGCTTGTAACACTCCAAAGAGAAAGGAAAATTTTAAATTGCATCATATGACCCCTTTAAACGACTTTCTGGAATACTTGATTCTGATTGGTCAGTCACAACATTAAAAGATCTAAAGTTTCCTGATAATGACTGACGTCAATACCAACGCTGTATAACAGACAACTTTTGGTATCTGAAGCTGGCACTTCTTTTATCTCATATAACAACGCAGCCTCATTATCTCTTGTTCCATTCAGATTCAACTGGTGCAATAATAGTGCTGCAGTACCAGATGGATATGCATTAGCCTTTACTTAAGGCACACCTAGCCATGAATTATCATTTATGTATATATATATATATATATATATATATATATATATATTCATTTATGTACATACCAAGTGCATTCAAATAGTCTTTCACACTTTGTTGGAAAGAAATGAAAAGAAATGGCTTCATATCCTTCTTTTGTCCTCTAGAGTACTTACATCTCAGGCAAATACATCACTGTGAATTATCAATGCCACTCCTACAATATAAAAGGTGCATGTCCTGCGGTAATGAAATACTGTTAAGGCTAATGTCTCACGCTTTCGCAGCAGCGTTATTTCAGCGTATATATGCCGCAATGCTGACATAGTGCTGCAGCTCAGGTCTTTTGTGCTTTAGAACAAGCTGACATTTTGTGACACCACATCAGCTTTGAGTTTACAGTGACAGTCAAAGGTTAAAGGTCACAGAACCCAGACACAGAGATGCTGACGAGCAGCAGGAAGTGGTCAATATTGCCAATATTGATCAAAGACAAACAGTGCAGGTTACAGCATGAAAACAGAGGGCAAAATGGATGCAAAACTTTTTTATATGTGCCAGGCATAACATCATGTGGCTTTATAAATATTTTCAAAAGTAAAAACACGTTTTTTGGGTCAAAAGGAGGCTACAGTAATTGAAAAAATGAAAGAGAAGCTGGATGGCTCTATACTTACATTCTGCAGGTTAAACTGTAGCTGTTGTTTGTAGGGCTCAAATTCGTGGGCCAGCTCATAACCCTCATGGTAGAATGTGAACAGACCCTGTAGGAAGGACAAGAGCTGCAACCCCAAAGAGATATAAATACAGCAAGATGTAAATAAGTTTCCATCATATGCTTGTTGCACAACATATCCATCTCGTCCTCTTTCTCAGTGCAAACAGGGATTTCTCAATGTTTTGTGTCAGTTTGTAAATTCTGAAGTTTTCACATAACGGCTCAATCAAAAGCCTGACAAGTCCTGCACACAAAGTTAAGCGCAATGTTCTCTACAACAGTATTTTTCCTCATTAAAATTTAAGAAATAAATCAATCAATATTAATTTTGTGAAATGTGTGAAAATGATGTACACTCACTTGATATGAAGACTGTAGTTATCAGGTGCCCAATAAAAACCCCATGTTTAGTTTTACATGGAGAGGGTCGCCTCATGGGGGCAGCCATGTTGAGATCACATGACAAGACAAACACTACTTGCTTTATCTCTGTAAATATTTATATTATTGGATATTTTTGCTCACAAATATAAATTAATTCAGTAGCATTGGTAACTGAAAATGTTCACTTTTGCATGTTTCTGCATCCACACCACTAGGTGTCAGTACAAGTCAGACTTAGGGAAGAGGAGAAATGATACGATTTGATTTTCAGTGTTGGGGAAAGTTACTTTTACAAGTAATGCATTACAATATTGCGTTACTCCCTAAAAAAGTAACTAATTATGTTACTTAGTTACTTTTTATGGAAAGTAATGCGTTACATTACTTTTGCGTTACTTTCGCGTTACTTTTTAAATATGAGCAGGGCTTGATTGCTTTTAACATAAGAAGTTCTATTTATAGCAAATGTAAAAGCCCTTAACACCAAAAAGTGTAATGAATAAACCTCAGGCTGAAGGAAAAGTAAATTCACGTCTGTACAGTAGAATGCAGGAGAAGGTTCAACACTCTTCAGTAATAAAAAAAAACAATGAATCACAATTGTTAGTTTATCTAAAGTCATTTTTGCTTATTAGTATGGTTGAACTGGATCTTCAAAGGTCAGCAGCAAAGACACTGGTTAATAAAATGGGATTAGATACATTTGTGTTATTTAACATATTTAATTATTGCAGGTTTGCGTCATATTCTGTTTTAATTCATTTTGATGAATACTAAATCTGTTTTTTGTGAGTGGGATGAATTAATGCACATTCACATTTAGTCTAGAACTACAGTAACATCATGTTCACACAGCGCACACAACTCCTCTGTGCTTCCGATTTCTCCCAATATGGGGACAGGAGACTTGTCAGTCAATAAATGGGAAAACAAAGTAACTGGAGTTACTTTTTTGAAAAAGTAACTCAGATATTTTCTTGTAAATTAAAAAAGTAATGCGTTACTTTACTAGTTACTTGAAAAAAGTAATCTGATTATGTAACTCGCGTTACTTGTAATGCGTTACCCCCAACACTGATTTTTGAGAAAGAAATTAGAACCCTACAACCTCAAATGACTAAAAAGACATTTAGTTAATATACTAAATTAATCATTTAATAATTGAAAAAATTGTTGTTGCACAGACCTGATGCACACACTGTAAAGAATAATTTTTCAAAGCTGTACGTAAAAATAGTTTCTGGCACATGTTTTACAAGAAAATACCAGTCCTTCTATTTCAAAATTTCACGCTTAAATCAATGTGTTACTTGATATTTTTTGAAATTAGTTGTGACATTTAATAGCAATTTCTGAGTGAAAACTGGTTCAAAGCCATTTTCTTCAGTGTACGGTGAGTGCATTAAGTTAAGACTAATGTTCCATCTATTAATCATTACAGTTATCCCAGCTCTCTTATACTCGAGGCCTGTGCAAAGATTTGACTTTCTGATAGTGACTTTAGCAGAAGACTTCAAAGATGCTGATGTCACACCCTGAAACTCAAGAGCAGACCAGACTGCGGTGCTTCTGGGAGATTAACAGCATCGTTTTTTCCCATGCCAGGGGATAAACACTGGATGCTCTAGCTCACTTTACCGCTCACACTTATGCATATAAATATGCTCAGTGCAGAAACGAGTCATGCAAATTCTGTCCACTGTTGTAATATGTGAGGTCCAGCTGTTGTGTATATCACGCGATCTGTCTGCTGAGTGGAGATTTAGATGCTAAACATGAAAAGGGCTGAAAAAAAAGAACAGTAAGAGGTCTTCCTCTCAAACTATGTTTAACTGCAGAAAACGTTCAGTTATTGTTTTACTTTAAGAGGAAGGATCGATTTTGCTTCAATTTCTGCAATAATGTGAGATTTTCATTTCCTATTGGATTGCATTTAAATTGATATTTTTTTACTGACCAGTGCTGACCATGTTATGTTCACCCAAAAATGAAAAGTCATCATTCTGTCTTCATTCACTCACATTCTTTCTTCTGTGGAAGATATTTTAAGAAATGTCTCAGTGTTTATTTGTCCATTCAATGGAATTCAATGGCAACCAAAACTGTTTGGTTAGCAACATTCTTCAAAATACCTTGTCTTCCACAGATAAAGAAAGTCATACAGGTTTGGAACCAAATGATGGTGAATTTTCTGGGTAAACTGTACCCTTAATAGCTCAGGGGTATTGTGGGACAGGAAATGAGAGCTGAGGTTTGTAATTTGGCATGATAAGACAGTGAGATTACGATTCCAGTGGTCATAAACTGTCCAGCTACTACCTGTTGGCTACAAAACCATTACTGACCAGATGGCTTGATTCTCATTGCAGCACACTGCATGATGGGCATCTGATTTATTTTGCAGGATACACATTTGACTATATGTTTTGCGGTTGTGTGCGTAAGAGTGTGTATTTGTGTCTGAATATAAGAGGACATTTCATGCATCACAAAGATCTTACCGGCTCGACAAATTCAAATTTCTTCTTCTCTTGAACCTCCTGGATTTTGAAGACGTATTCTAGAGAGGCGTCATGAAAGAGTTGCCTTTCCTTATCAATCTGAGCGTCAGCCTGCAAACGAACAAAGAGCGCTGTTACCCTAGAGACGGAGAGAAAGTTATGGCTGCCAGGCTTGTTTGCTCATTTTGGGCTTTGGTTAATGGATACATGTGAGAATTTCTGGCTCAGCTTTGTGAGAATCTGTGTAACAACAAGCTAAACAAACGCAACTGAACAGCACGAAAGAAAAAAGAACAGGAACTGAAGCTTTTAAACGCTTGTTTTTAAAAGGATTAGTCATCCAAAAATGGAAATGTTATCATTATTTACTCATCCCCCTGTTGTTCCAAACCCATATGTCTTTCTTTCTTCTGTAAAACACAAAAGGAAAAATTCAAGCTTTCAAGTTGCAAAAAGAACACTAAGGACTATAAAAGTAGTTCACATGTCTTGTGTGTTATTATTCATTGGTTCCCATTCATTACAATTTCACGGAAAGAGCAGAATATACATTATTCAAATTCTCCTTTTATGTTTAACAAAAGAAAACAAGTCACACAGGTTTGGAATGGCATGAGGGTGAATACATTTTTAAATGAACTATCCCTTTAAATAATTACATCACCACCAATGTTGGCATCAAAAAAAGACAATATTATTGTAATGTATACATAATTTCAGTCTTGCAAGCGCTATTTGTCGCTGTTTTCGAGAACATTAAACAGAATTGTGATTGGTTGTCTTTCTTGCATATATCTAACCATTTAAACTTCTTTGTTGATTTTTTGTGAGTCTAGTGCAGTGGTTCCCAACCCTGGTCCTGGAGGCACCCCAACACTGCACATTTTGCATGTCTCCTTTCTCTGAAACACCAATTTCAGGTCTTGAAATCTCTACTAATGAGCAGATGACCTGAATCAGGTGTGTTTGATTAAGGAGACATACAAAACCGTGCAGTGTTGGGGTGCCTCTAGGACCAGGGTTGGGAACCACTGGTCTTGTGCACCGCAGATAGTAGTCATGATGGAAAGACACTTCTAATACAGCACTGCCTCAGAACTAAGACTAAAACCTAAACCTGAGTTCCCTATTATTCTTTTGATGCCATGTAAGCGTTGGTATTTCCTTCGGAAAATGCAAATCTTAGCCTTATTTGTTGAATGATTCACCTCTTGGAGAGCTGATTCTTTTTTTCTGGACGACAGGTTGAGATGTTTTTCCAGTGAGGAGTAGTACTTTTCCGCCTCCTTGTCAAATTTCTTCTTCCCCTCCTATGGAAAACAAATGGTTACTGGCATTGTATTAGCATATTTAAATAAGATCAAAAAGTCAGTTACGTAAACTGTAAAATTACCAGAGCTGTCAATTACCCCAAACTACTGAACAATGGTTAACACATAATACAAAGCCTTTCTCAGAACTGACTTTTTAGTGTTTTTTAGTGAATTAAGTCGGTCACACAAGTGTTCTATCAGAGCAACAACAGAATCACATTAACTAAGAACATGTTGCACTAATACTTGACAACAACAAAGTGTGTCTGTGATCTGCCTGTCATGCCATTAGGTGGCACTCTAATGCTTTATCACACAAACCCACTCCTGTCTTCCAATGAGATATGCAGTTACTGCTATAGAAACAGTTTAGCCCATAATTGATAAATTGCAAGTAAATAAATATATTGTCAAGGAAATGAAATGACATAAACCAAGCATAAAGACGATTATATACTTAATCATACATAGTTACAAGATAAGATTAATCTCTTTCTGTTCTCAGTAGACAGAGAAGAGCAAATCACACAAAACTCTTGAAAATATACACATAATCGCATTTACAGGCATTTGAATGCAGCTCTGAAATATCATCTAAAGTCTGTGGGTCAGTTATTATTAAGATTACATCCCCTGACTGATGCGTCTGTCAGATTTGCATTAGTCTAAATGCGGACTCATTAATGGCACAGGTAGTACCATAGACAGACTTCTGTGGAAATGCACACAAGAACTGTTCGTTCAAGCATACGAGAAAAAAAGTTTCAGCCAAGAGAATCAAATTACAGGAACACAAACTCACAAAGTATGCTCAATGTCATGGGTATTAAAAGTCAAGATGGTAGTTGTTGTTTTGTCATAATACAGTGACTTTTGAAAGGCCATCAATGCAGAAATGCTGTTTTGGCAGTACAATAGTATAGTTACACCATTGACCAACAGGGGCTAACTGGACCATGGTACTCTGCTAAACCCTGACCACTTGGCTGTGTCCAAAAGCTGAAAAATGCTGCCTCCGAAAGTAGCATATGCACGTCCAAATCCAATGATCATGTGACATCTTGTCTACGGAGATACCCTCATCAGATTTTTGTAAATGTATTAATTAAATATTCACTTAGTTATCACCAAAGCTATATCTATTGCTGCGTCTCAATGTGCCTACTTATACTACGCCCTTAAAGAATGAAAAAGTACACACTTTGTTTTGAGTGTGTAGTAGAAGAGTAGGCAAGCTTTGTGACATACTATCACGTCACACAACTGCGTCTTTAACTGATGCTCTGTCGCATAGATACACGCACCCTGTCACTGTAAACTGGCCTGTCAATCATCTTGTCACAGTTAACATCCTCCACATTGCATTTCATTTAACTCCCTACCGTATTGGAGAGAAAAGAAGTAGCACATTGATCTGCCAGTCGCGGGTCTTTCATGCTTTCATATTTTATGCATAATGATGCATTTAAAAGTTAACGACCAAACAGATGTTTATAAAAGTTCACATTGCTGTTGCAGATGAAATATAACACAGATAACATTAAATAAATATATATTTTTACCAGATTAAATGTTTAATTTTAGTAACTCGAACCGCTTTTTCTAAGTCTCTAACCGCCGGTCGCGCACATCCGCTATGTTTGTAGTTTTTTTACGCGTTTTATTCGTGTTTGTAGTTCTGGACAGAATCCTTCACCATAGCGCAATGGATTGTGGGCAATATTAGCTATTAGAGTGTGCACGGATCCACACTTCAAAAATCGACCTGAAATAGTAGACCATCCAGGGACTTTTGGCATACTCTTTTCAACATACTATGCTTTGGGAGACACTTATTCTAATCTCACATACTATTTAGGATGGATAGTATGAACATTGAGACGCAGGGTATTTTGTTGTAGATCATTAAGAAACCACACGACTGTGGACTTTATACTGACACCTATTGGTGTGGAGGCACCACTGCACAAAACTACACTTACCTGAAAATGTTACCTGGTGCACATTTTATAGGCTAGCTTTAGATGAAGAGTAACAGATGTGAATGATGAATTTAAAATTCAGATATCCATCTGCTTCTTCCATTCCCTGTCACAACTCACAAGATAACTAACTTCACGAGAGGAGATTTCCACACAAGAGAATCCACAACACTGAATCCTTCAAAAGGCCCTGACTCCATTCAGTCTCTTTTCACACCTGAGTTGTCTTGCCTGAGGCCTTTCACGCAGCGATGCAATACGTGGATTCTACAGTTATCGCTATATTCAAAGGTCATATGTAAATTTTAAAGTGCTCTATTTCTTTGCAGCAACTCAAGTTCTGTTCTGAGTGGGAGCATGGGAGATGACAGAGGGTTTGTTTGGACCACTGTCAAAAGAAGCAAGCTGGTTTATTTGAGGGCCAGGGTTAATGCAAGGCCTAGCTGGTTAATGCATGAGCATATATGTGATCCCAATAATTTTTAAGCACCTCAATGCAATTTCTATCAAAAAATGTGCAAATAATTCCAAATATGGAAGCACATTTTCTGAAGAAACGATATACAGAGAAACATGCATACTGAGCATACACAACATATTCTGAAAACTGCTATAGTTGTAGTCATAGACAGTCATGCAGTGAAAGGAAACGACTAGTAAAACTTGAGCTTGTGTGTATTTTCATTCTCATGGGCCCTCCATTAACCCTTTACTCCATATAACGGCTACTGATATGACGTAGTTAAACAGTGCGCTTGAACATTCTCACCACCACACAACATCAGTGACAAAATAATAACAGTCCTGCATCCACCGCGTTTCCAAATTCCTGACAACAATCAATAAATCATTTCAAGATTGTGTCTTTAGATGCTTCCTCTACTATGTCCAGAAAAAAAAGAAAATCGTTCCAGAGGAAACCGTAGTGTCTATATCCCGACTCCTATGGGATACGAGTTAAATAATAAAACAGACAAATAAATGAATAAATACATTAGATAGTGTTTTGACAACCAATAAATTTCCCCTCGGGTTTGTTTGCTTTATATGAGAGGATGACAGAGGAATACAATATACTGGATGTCTTGGCTTGATGACATGTTTTTGTGATATGAATACTGCAAAAACTTGACTGAAAGAAACACAGATTCTCTCTCTCCAACACGAAGATGCTGAGAGAGGGATAATAAGAGAAAGAGGAAAATAGGAGAATTAACAAGCTTGAAATGTATTGGGATTGCCCCATTACTGTCTTAAATCAATGGGATAACTCACTATAACCACTCACACTAGAAGTTAAAAAGCTTCAAAACAACCCAAAGAAATAAGCCAGAGGCTTAATCATAACCAGGCCCACACAAAATCTCGACAGAATTCATTCGTGTTTGTTTATTCCGACAATAATGGAAAATTTGATAAGAATTTATGCCATAAAAAAAAGACTGTAATACTAAAAAGTCTACAAATAACTTCAGAGCTTGTTTATAAGTAGGTCCATGCAGTATCTGCATTCAGAATCTAGATGAAAAAGTGGAAGTCTGCAAAACTGATTTGAATAAGAGTGAAATGTGTTACAGAGATACAGAGTACACTGCAAAAAGTGGTAACCTGCAATTGTTACGTTAAATATATATTTCTGCCTGATTTAACCCATATTAAAATTTGTTTGTATAAATTAATGTATTTAGGTTGATTTAGCTATATTAAATAATATTTTTGACTTGAATAAAACTTGGTTATTTAACTGTCACCATTTTTAGGTTACCATTTTTTACAGTGTATCAAAGGAAACTATAAATACATCATCTTACAAATTGACAATTAGATGTATTTTAAACATTTTAATGATGTGCAGTCACATGAGAGGAAAAATCATAACAGCGACCTAAAAAAAGGTTATTTTTACCAGCAGTAGGTCATGGGGCAGCCATGTTGAGATCACATGACAATCTCTACTAATAATTCCATAACAGCAATAGATAGAACAAAATATAAAATGACTGACTGACTGACTGTCAACACAAAATGGCACATTTCACACATTTGCCATAAATATAACTGTTCTAAAGGACGTTGCAGTTTCATTCATATCAGTAGCAAACTCTGGTCCACAACCAAGTTCGGAAAATAGAGATTATCATCCAAACTAACCAAACTCTGGTGTCAATGAACAAGGGTGTGCAACAAAAGTGTTAGTATAAAAGCATTCCAAACATAGGGGATAAATATAATTTTGCCAATTCATATTTAATATCTCTGGAAATGTGGTGCTTCTACAGGAACAGAATCAATGCAGGGCTACACATAAGGCGCTGAGATGCGCTACCCAGTGTGATCCTCTTCTGTTGCTCCAGCAGGGTCTCCGCTGACCATCAGGGCTTTGTTTCAGACTTTCAACAATTTACTGCCGTCCTCTACTGGGATGACCTCACGTGACCTCTGCTCACGGGGGCAGTGTGAACTGCAGCCAGGTTAAAGACCGCTGTGCAACGGATGGGGCTCTGCATGACGGACAGACTTCAGACCCCCCACAGTGTGACAAAAAAAGCCAGGCAGACAAACATATGTGCATGAGTGCACACACACATACTCACAGAGAATCCTGGAGCCTGCGGAGCCACCTGGCCAGACGGGCTGATGGCACCGATTTTGAGCGATCACTGCCTCAGATGCTGACAGCTCCAAGGGGAAACAAACCAACACCCCCAGGGGTGCACTGCATAAACAGCCCAGGACTCTTTATTCTTTCTCTCTTCTGCTTTTAGAAGACATTAGCCAATATTCAGATCTCTGAGCTTGGTGCCAAATCTAAACAACTGTGATGGAATGTACTGCCATTGCTTATTACATTATGATATGAGTTCTGCGAATAAATATGATAGGATCAACTTACTAAGTACCAGAAGAGGAGAGAAGAGAGAGAAAGGACTGAGACAAGATGAGAGGAAAGGACAATATGAGTGAAGGAGACAAGAATACAAGATGAGACAAGAAGAAAGGCAGAAACTAGAGAAAATAGATGATGAGATGAGCTGAAAAAAATAAAGATACAATAAAAGATGAGAGGAGATGAGATGAGAAGATATGACCAGATGAGAGAGAAAAACAGACAAACTGAGACATGACAAGTGGAGAGGAGAAGAGAGGAGACAATAAAAGAGTGATGAGACAAGATGAAGAGAAAAGAAAAGAAGAAAACAAATTAAGATGATATGATAAGAAAAGAGGAGGAGAGGAGATGAAAAAAGACAAGATAAGACCAGAAGGCAAGAGACAAATTGAGACAAGTGGAGAGGAGAAGAGAGGAGACAAAAAAGAGTGATGAGACAAGATAAAAGAAGAGAAAGGAAAAGAAGAAACAAACAGATGACAGAAGAAGAGTCAAGAGAAGAAGAACCGAGGAGATGAGATGAGATAAGACAGAGAACAACAGTAAAAGAGGACGAGTAAAGAAGATGAAAAAAACTAAGAACATAGGAGAGGAGACAAAACGAGATGAGAGACGATAAAAGAAAAGACAAACTAAGACAAGATGAGCAGTGAAAACAAAATGAGATGAAGAGAAGAGAGAAGATGACAAGATGAGACAGGAGAGGAGACAAACTAAGATAAGATGAGAAGAGACAAAGGAGGGGACAAAATGAGGAGACAAAAAGAAGAAGAGGTAAAGACAAGAGAAAGAGAAAAAACAGAGAAGAGGATTTGATACAAAATAAGAGAGGATAAGAGAAAAGAAACTGAAACAAGAAGATGAGACAAGATGAGAGAAGAGACAAGAACAGAGGAGAGGAGACAAACTGAGATGAGATGAGAAAAGAGAAAAGAAAGAAGAGATGAGCCAAACACAAGATAAAGACAAGAGAAGAGTAGAAGACACAACACAAGATGAGAGAGGACAAGAGAAAAGAGCTGAAATTGGAGAAGAGAAGAGACATGAGATTAGACAATGTGAGAGAACACGTCAAAATAAAGGTTCCAAAAGGGGGTTTTCAGAGTGATGGCATAGAAGAACCAGTTTTGGTTTCCCAAAGAACCTTTCAGTGAACAGTTCTTAAAAGAACCACTTTTTTCTTAGTGTGAAGAACATCTTAATAATCTAAAGAACCTTTTTCTGCTGGAATGACAAGGTTCCATGGTTGGTAAAGGTTCTTTGTGGAACTATTGATGCCAATAAAGAACCTTTACTTTTAAGATTGAAGAGGAGAGGACAAGATGAGAAAAGAGAAGAATAAAAGAGACAATATCTAGAGATAAAATCATAGAAGAGAAGAGAAGAATGAGGATGGAGGTAGATGTTGTTGTCTTAGTCCTGTGCTGCTCTCTAGAGCACTGAGGATCATAATTAGCTGTGACATCCTCAGCATCTTCACACAACACTTCAATTAAACTCATTAAGGTCTAATCTGTCCTCTGTTACCTGATAAGAGCAGGTGGGACATTAGATGTGCCTGAGCAGTCAGTGGAAAACAACTGAAGCTCTACTGGTGCAGTGCAGTGCTCTTGAAAAAAAACAGCTCTTTTTTTTGGCAAATTGTCACATGGTTAATTGGACACAGAGTCCAGCGATGACAATTAAGAAGCAGCACTTCGACTTGAGCTATTTTGATGGCACTCAAAGCATGTTCTCACCTTTCTAGTACAACATATAAACCAAAGAAAAACACAAAAACAAACTTCCATAACGGATGCAGCATAATAACTTAACATAGTATAGAACAGTTCAATAAAGAAAGAAATAAAATACAGTCATTTACAATATTCTAAACACACATCATCACTTTGTGTACCAGGAGTATCTGGAATCGTGTGGATTTTATATGTTGACAACATTTTTTTTTACTAGTCAGACTCTTTTATATCAGCAGATGATATAAACACGTTCTTACTAGGGGTGTGCGATATTGACAAAAAAATGATATCTCGATATTTTATGGGATTTTATCGATAACGATAATTAGACAATCTTTTGCTGAGTGTGTTATTGTGCTGGTACCTTAAGGACTGCCGAAGACAGCTGACTCCTAATGTTTTTAATATTCTTCATATTCTGTGTGGTGGTCAGTTCATACTGATAGAAATTAATCTTTTCCAATAAGTTTAAACTGATTTTTGCATTTTATGGGCATTTTTACCTTTATAAAGCCATTTTTTCTAAAAGTGTCCATTAACTTTTGAGTGAAATTCTTACATTTAATCAGGGAATTAGAATTATAAGACATTTGGGCTGTTACCAAGCAAATTAAATCAACACAGAAGCTGCATCTGAAGTGGCATTTAGCATTTAGAACATTACTTTAGAATTGTTGAAGACATGGTTTAAAATGGCAATCCAGGCTGACTGGAAATATATGAATCTGCCTACATTTCAGTTTCCAGGTGAAGTCAAGTTTCTTTTTCACACAAATTATGATTACAAGGACATGATTATTGATTAATAATTTGTCTCATAAATGGTATAATTTAACGAGAGGTGTTTTTGTCCCCAAATTCAGAAGCATGTATCGCAAATTAATTACATGGCCTTTCTATATTGTGAATATTCAATGCTAAATTATATGACAAACAAGTTTTTTAGAAAGAATAATTTAAAAACGAAAAAAGAACGATTAGGGATAATCAATCAATTATGAATAATTTACTGCCATTGTTCAATCTGCCAATTTGTAATCATGTAATCCATAAAAGTAACTGTAATCTGATTATAAGCATTTTAAAATGTATTATAATCTAATTACAAGTACTAAATTTTTTATCCAGATTACAAGTAAAAAGTTACTACCCAGCACTGGATATGGCATCAAAACGCTTTTACCATAGTGCATGATTTATAATTTAATACATTTTAATACCAATATCAATAAAAAAGCTACTTTCATAAAAAAGGTTGATGTTTACTGAATTAAAATAAACTACTTCAGACAAAAGGTGTTTAAAATTGTGAAGTGTTGAAAATTCAATTCAGTAATGGTAAACTGTGTATATCCATACATGTACATTTTAACCCCAAATCTTGTTTTTAAAAAGTCCAGTAAACTTTTTAATATCCATTTATTTTGAAAAGTTTTTCATCGGAAAGTATGGATAAAAACTGATCTACTAAACAGCTGCCAATGTAGATGGTAGACATCTAAAAACATACTGGTTTCTTAAATTTAATATTTAATCAAATAGAGAGTTACAAACGAAAGGACGGGTGTCTATCAGTTTCTGAAGTCTGTGAACATAAAGTACAGATGGTGTAATTCTTGCTCATGATTACACAGTTGCTCGCCGCTCACAATGTGCTTCTTTCTTTCAGTAACTGCATGCTTGCACAATGTTCCGAGTTTTACGGTTACCTTGAATGTCATCAGATATGCGCTGGTCTAGGGAAGTGGGAGTGTGTCGAGATTGAAGGTGCGAGTTTTTGTGTAAGCGAGGTCTTGTCTGTGAATTTCTGAGTGGTTAAGGACATAAACAAAGTCTCAGCTCTTTCTTTGACCAGGGTTAGCTCAACCTGCCGGCTGGAAATGCAAGGTCTCGAACTGAATACTGTACATCCACAATCTCAGTGAGACACTTTTTTGTAACGTGTACCTTGTAAAATAGAATCCTAACTGAAAAGGAACCTCACAAATTAAACTGAAAACACACCTACATACAGCTATGCATGAAGTGCCACACTGATGCCCTGAAGATATGAAATCTTCTTGAGGTGTGACTACAACCTCAAAAAATTTTACGCTAGGGGCTCCAAGGCGTGTCATAAACATGATCGTACATGTTGATGCAAAACAAACACTCTGAACACACACATTTCCACATAATCAACACTTCTCTTTCTTCACTTCTTTCAAACTGCTTTTACGTGCTATGAATCAAAAGAAGCCTTCATCGTAAGATATCTAACTATATACTGTATAGGAACTTTTTAGAAGATGAATCTCATTTTTGTGGTCTTCTGTTTGCCATTCTGTCTGCCTAACCACTTAGTCAATCTCATAACGGCATGTTTCATTAGCAAAGTCTCGGTCGGGGCAGATGTTCAATCACCCCCTGCCTTCTGCCACCTGCTCCAGCCACCGTCAGTCCAGAGGTGGCTTCACACGTGCCTCGTATCTCCAGCCGTCACTGTGACAGAAAACCACGGGCCCACATCCATCATTACTCCATATATCTCTGTAGGCCTTGATGATCTAACTTCTGCTGGGCAAACGGGTACTTTTTAAAGTTTGTGAGGTGATTTTCATTTCCAGTGATATCGTTGACTTGTTTCAACCCAACTTTGGGTCAAATATGGACTAACCCAACCATTGGGTTAAATTTTTACATTCAAATTTTAACTCAAAAGTTGGGTTAGTCCATATTTGACCCAAAGTTGGGTTGAAAAAACCCAGCATTTTTTAGAGTGTATTTAAACTGAACTGAGCTGGATGATGACATCACTGAATTGAATGATGAACTGTCTTTAACTGAAAAATGAGTGTTTACTATTGTCATCTTGCATTATTGACACACTATTTTCCTAATTAATGCGGTTCAGTTGCTTTGACACAATCTGTATTGTTAAAAGTGCTATATAAACAAAGGGGACTTGACTTGATTTTTAAAGTACATTTTGTGTGAGATATTAAATTCTATCAGATACAGAAATGGAATTTTGCCATATCAAGCTAAATTAATAAATTTTAATACTTGTTGTGGTATAATTATTCCTTTAGGAAGTTAACAGGGTTGACAGTTTATGTTATGTTAGGTTATGTTACAGTTAAGTTTGATCTATTTGACTTTACGTTTGGTGCTTGAAGTCATGAAACTAAAATGGGCTTTTAGAATGAGAATTTAAATGTGATGTTTTGAGGGTTAAAGGAAGGTAACAGGGTTGACAGTTTTATGTTTTATGAATTTGACTTTACAAGTTTGGTGCTTGAGGTCATGAAACTAAAAGGTGCTTTTAGAACGAGAATTTAAATGCGATGTTTTGAGGGTTAAAGAAAGGTAACAGGGTTGACAGTTTTAGGTTTTACATATTTGACTTTGTTTTGTGTGTGAGGTCATGAAACTAAAAGGTGATTTTAAAATGAGAATTTAAATGTGATGTTTTGAGGGTTAAAGAAAGGTAACAGGGTTGACAGTTTTAGGTTTTACATATTTGACTTTGTTTTGTGTGTGAGGTCATGAAACTAAAAGGTGATTTTAAAATGAGAATTTAAATGTGATGTTTTGAGGGTTAAAGAAAGGTAACAGGGTTGACAGTTTTAAGTTTTACATATTTGACTGTTTTGTGTGTGAGGTCAAGAAAAAACTAAAAGGTGATTTTACAATGAGAATTTAAATGTGATGTTTTGAGGGTTAAAGGAAGGTAACAGGGTTGACAGTTTTATGTTTTACGTATTTGACTTTACAAGTTTGGTGCTTGATGTCATGAAACTAAAAGGTGCTTTTAGAACGAGAATTTAAATGTGATGTTTTGATGGTTAAAGGAAGGTAACAGGGTTGACAGTTTTATGTTTTACATACATTATTTGACTTTAATTGTTTTGTGCTTGAGGTCATGAAAGTAAAAGGTGTTTCTTAGAGAATTTAAATGTGATGTACCACACAAAAGTATATGGTAACAGGGTTGACAAATAATCTGTGAACAAAACTTCACATATCTTTACTATCAAAATATCATAAATATATAGACACAGTCTAGTTGCACTTAGCTCTAATCTGCTAAATGTGACTACAAGTCATGAAGATATTAAAATATTATAAACAGCAACATGATTTTCTGTTAAGCTACTTCGAAATAATGTGCATATAGGCAATACAAATAAATTTGACCTTACTTAAATGCTAGAATTAATTTTCATAATTTTGTTTAATAATCAAAACTGTAAATATGTGTAAGTAAACACAGGAAAGATTAGGCACAGACAAAAAGAAAATAACACACAAAAAGTATATAATAAAGTAAAAGCATTTTTATAATATTTCTAGAAAATGCCACATAACACATTAGTTAGCATTAACAGAGTACAAGTTGGCACTAGCTAGTCATTGTTGAAGTTATGTATATGAGAGACACAGATGTTTTGTAGAATGACCCAGCTGGTTTCTATGGCCAAATTGGTAAGTAACATTTTTGTTATCAATGAACTATGCAAACCTATTTTCATGGCAAAGGTAACAAATGGTTACTGTAATTTTTAGTTCAGTGAACTAGATAATACTGTTGGCAATAAATGTATCGGCATATGTTAAGTTTGTGGTCCAGTTTGAGAGTGTAGTTTTATTTATTTATAGATTTCTGAGCTGATATACTGATTTGATGACCTGTTGGTGCCAGTTTTATGAGACGTGGCTCACAGGGAATTACACATGCCAGTCTTAACACCATTAGCTGAGATCATTAACTTCTGTTCTGGGGTAGATACGTATGTGCCAGTGAGTGACATTTGCAGAGGAAGGGAAAAGTGAATAAGACAAATGTGAAAAATAAAACTAAATACCAATAAGTCGAGTATTTGTTTTAAAACAGCAAAAAATAAAAATAAATAATAAACATTCATTGTAACTGAATATGGAGAAGGGCGAACACTACAATTCTACAAAATCTGTCCTCATGTTCCTTTAAAATTGCACAGCTTGTGATTCTGAGCTTTGACGACCCATATGTAATTGCTCTCCCATAGTAAAAACTAGTGCTGTCAAGACCGATTAATCGCATCCAAAATAAAAGTTTTTGTTTACATAATATATGTTTGTGTACTGTGTATATTTATTATGTATATATAAATACACACACATACAATATATATTTTGAAAATATTTACATGTATATACATTTATATATTTATGTTATCATATTTTATAATATACATAAATATATTTAATATAATTATATAAACATAACATATTTGTCTTAAATATATACATGCATGTGTTTGTATTTATATACATAATAAATGTGTACAGTATACACACATATATTATGTAAACAAAAACTTTTATTTTGGATGCGATTAATCGTTTGACAGCACTAGTAAAAACCTTGTTCCTGTGACGTGCCGAGGTGTTTGGCCAACAGGAAATAAATTGTTCGGGCTTTGGGCTTGAGCGGCCCTTTTATCGGCCACTGACCTCACTCCGTTAACCAGCTGGAGCTGCAGCAAGGCTGTAATTCCCTAATAAGGGCGTCTATACCTCCCAACCACCTTCTGAACACTAAATTTGAGCAAGAAGGAGGTCTGGCAGCCGGCCGATCCTCCACATTCCCATAATCCTTTAGTAAGGCTCCTGACTCCACAGCTAGTGTTCAATCCTTTCTCCACATTTAGAGTATGTTTATAGTAGAGGAGAAAGGTATAAGCTATTAAAAGCAAGTGGTTGAAAAGGAGATAAAGAGTGAAAGAAGAGACTTGGGTGATGACTGTGATAAGTGCACTTTCTGCAGAGAGAGGTTGAGGTGAATGTTTAGTTTACAAAAACAGAGTGAGATATACAACAGTACAATAAAAAAGGCATATAAAATCATGCCTATATATAATATATAGGCATGATTAGTATATATATATTCTGAAAACAGCTTTTGTGTGTGTGTGTGTATGTGTGTGTGTGAGAGAGGATTTTCTCATTAGCTCTCAAATCTAATTTGCACTACTATATAATCAAAGTTGCAGCATCACAATCGGAAGCGTTTGACCTTATGTGATATTAATCCTGGCACAAATATAAAGCTTTGCCACAGCTGAAGATTTGCAGCGAACAATGTGAATTCATGAAACATTGATTTTGTTTCTAAAATCATTCCTTTCCATAATTAGGTACAAACAACAATTGTATAATCTATACAGGATTTACACATTCTACCTATTTTCACGAATAAAGTCTATTTTATGGAAGAGGATCAATATTCTACTAAATTTTTCATTTTGTTTTCCATAGAAGAAAAGAAAATCATGTGGGGAGGAAATAATGACAAAATTGATATTTTGGGGTAAACTATACCCACTATACTATATATATATTTTTTGTACTGAAAAGTAAGAGAGAGCTTCACAACACCACAATGGTTGATCTCAATTAATGAGAATCCGCCTCTGCTTGCATTGTGTCCACCCATCCGCTCAAAAGCAGAGAGAATACTGGTCCTCTGGTCCTGCAAGTGAACCTTACACAAAGCACAAGCCACATGCACAAACCCTTTTCATGCAAAATAAATCAAAAGTGGCTTTGAGGTAGGAATATAAATCAGAGGACCTGGGTTATATACAGATGGTTGAACCTAACACTCGCCCCAAGGAAGACACTCAGCATGTGTGTTTGAGTGTATAGGTATATATTTATTTCGGACTGAGTGTAGTTGTATATATGTGTGACTGAATATGTGCGTGTGATCTTTCAGACCCCAAGGGGCTCAAACTGCTGAACATTTTGATGTTGCTTATTTTAATGTATAATGAGTTTCTACCTTACAGCGAGGCAGCCAAGTGTGTGTGTATGTGTGTGTGTGTTTGGAAACGTGTTTGTGTGTAGACTGTGGACAAGTTTTGTTTGGACTATGTTCCACCAAAATCTGCCACTGCGTTGTTTATGATTTAAAATATTCCTTATAAGGTGTTTGCTGTTAGCATGGTTTGAATTTATTATTATTATATGTCTGAAGATAATAATATTTTATGAATGTTTAGCCATTACGAGAGTTCCTTCATACCACTAACTAAAAAGTGCAATTCAATTACCATGTTTGCCATGCTGTGTAGTATCTTTGAAGTATCTTTGTATCTAGGTGCACATCATAGTATTTCTTATATGATTTCATTATTTTACTATGGTACCACCACAGTAATTTGCAGTACCACACAGTGGGCCTCATTTATCAATCTAACGTAGAAACGAGCGTAGATCTGTGCGCACAAATCAACTTCCGACAGAGTTCACGTGTGATTCAGTAAACATTCGTATGCCGCCAATCTCATCGTATGAATGATCGCACATTGATAAATGTGGCGGCAGAAAACAATCGTCATTTGAATATCACGCCCCTAAAAACAACCTGGTCTAGAAGCCTCACCCCTAGAGTTTATGACACGGAGAAACGAAACGCGGCCAAAAAGAGGAAGTAATCTCGTCAAAGAGAAATTGATCTTACTCCAAAAACACCCAGTAACCTTGTAACTGCAAACAATTAGGCTACATTAATTTATGTAATTTATATATATATTAAAATACTCGTAAATATAAACAGCCTATTTAGTTCCCGTCACTCTACAACAAATATTTTAAATTTAACGGTATTCAGAACAGAACAAGAATGAAAAATAAGTAGTTATAAAATGATATATTCAACTATAAAATAAAACAAATTAGGCTATAGTGGCATTCATTATAAACAGCATACAAATGTCAAGAAAAACTGAAATGACATTGAATGGCTCACGAGCCTGTCTCATACCACAAGAATCCAAATGTTTCCATTTTTGCCATATTTGTAACATTTGTTTGCATAACTATTATTCATTATGTAGCCTAAACATTATACTTCACTCATGTTCTAATATCCGTGTAAAATCCTTCACATGCACAAAAATGTTTGTTTGGGCACTGCACGCTGATTTTACAGAGGACATTTTTTAAATAAACAGTGTAACTTGTTTGGTTTACTGCATTTTAGTTTGATGATGAATGGCTGAAATGTCAGGCGACGGTAGAACTCATGTTGTTTGTGTGCGTGAGGTGCCTGTGCGATCAGATGGATATAAATCAAATAAAGATATAAAGAAAAGTAATAAAATGCATTAAGAGTGTCACAAAAACGAGCGTAGCCTATACTTGTTGCACAGTGTTTCCTTTTGTTAATCTGTTAATTATATTATAGCCTATTATATATTTTGTGCGATCCTATTTATTTTATTCCTTTTATAGACTTAATTTCTGTTTTTCTGCTTTCACAGAAGCGTTGCAGGTGCATGATGCGACGATTGAATCCTCACGGTCTTGTTTATGCTGCTATTTGCGCATATAAAGCTAAAGCCCTGTACAAAACAACAACAACAACAAAAAAAGACATCCTAATCTTACTGGTTAACGATCGACTAATGAGCTTCGTTTGACGGTTAGGAAAATAAAAATGAACAAAATGCTGTCATTCTACAATTCTCCACCGTATTTACTATGCTGCGCGCAAGTTCAGGTAACTCAAAAACTTGCGAACACTAGCGGAGACCAGACGTGAGATTTGATCGTAGCCACCGCTCACGTCCATATTGATAAATTCCAAGTTTTTCGTTGAAACGACCGTACGCCCAATTTTCTGTCGTATGTTCGTTTCGTAAATGAGGCCCAGTACCTGCATTAAAACATACAATACAAATGTTTTTAAGATGATGGTTTATTTATGCTTTTCCACACAATATATCTTGCTTAATCACTATTTTAAAGGCATTGTATTTAATTTTTTGACTGAACTAAAGCATAAAAATACCATAATATATTTGCAGATTTTTAGGAAACATGCTAAGTTCACATATTTGTTTCTTCAACAAACAATGCTACAGTCAGTTATTCTGCCAGATGCAAAAATTGGAAGTGACCTGATGGCCTACACAATACAACACATTGAAAGCACTATAAGCCTCAATTTCATACCACTTTTGAGAAGTACAGTGACCGTACCATGGTACAATGATGGTATTACCATATCTCTCAATATATACACTACCAAAGAATTGTTCCTTCACATAATAACACAGTACTAGCAAAAAGTATATTGTAATACTAAGCTCCTTATTTGTTAGTTGTATGAAGGCAGACTTGTAGTAGCTGAACATTCATAAAATATTACTCTCTTTATGTATTTAATATATGCATCAAATCATGCTAACAGTGAAAACTTTATAAGGAATCATTTAAATCATAAATACACAGTAGTAACAGTGTTTTGATGTACATTAACATAATGAATTGTTGCCGTATTCATATACTACGGTATTTACTTGGTATTCTAAGATACTTTAAATAATAAATGGCAGGGCAAACATGTACTTTTTAGGTATTAAGGCACTCTTGTAATGGCTAAACGTTCATAAAACATTACTATGTTCAGGTATTTATTATATCCATCAAAACATGCTAACAGCAAAAACCTTATAAGGACTAGTTTAAATCCTAAATAACCCAGTAGCAGATTTTAGCTAAATATATTCCAAATAAGATTTGTCCTGTCTAAACGCAAACACGTTTCCAAACACACACACACAAGCATAAATAAGTCAGTAGCATATTTTAGCCTCGCTGGTACCTAGACCAAATACCAGGGTATTTTTGGTTATTGTCTAAAGTGATATAGGATGACTTACCTTGGTTGCTCCGATCTGCTCTTTCCGGAATCTCTCCAAGGGTGTGATCAGGACATCATCAGCATTCTGTATCTGCAAACAGTCAAGCACAGAAGCAAGGTATTTCATGAGAAAACCATCTTCATTAAACTACATGAACTTCTGTGAGGTTCACAGCTTGAATTAAAGTTAGAAGGCACATGTAACATTAACGCCAAAAGCTGAGAATTTTAACAAGCTCACTTTTATGAGCAAATTTGTGGTGCGAGTTTACATTTCTGCTTGTGAGAACATTCACACTAACACTTCAGGAGAGCAGTAATGATTAGTGTGATAAAACTTCATTCATCAGTAATCATTTAATGAGAATTTCAGAGCACACTGCTGCAGTACACGCCACGACTATTCAAATTAGGAAAATTAGCAATAATATGAACACTGTGAATTTGAGCAAATGGTTTTTTGTTTTAAACAGGCCATGAAACACACCGACGTTGTCAGAGCCCAGAGAAATATGGCCCTCAACAAGCAGAGGAGGAGTTTTACGTCCACAGATACAGTATGAAATATGTCTCAATATCTCTATATCATGCGCTCAAAAAGCCCCTCACAGCACACTGACAGAGATAGCAGGAGACTCTGTCAGTTACAGCATCAGTCTGTGCGTGTTTGTTCGCCTACACTGTTCCAGATCCCAGGGTGTTCTGGGTGCAGACATATAATAATTACAGATAATGCTTAAAGTAACCTTTATACACTCTAAAAAATGCTGGGTTAAATATAACCCAGCGCTGGGTTAAAAAGGGACAAACCCAACCGCTGGGTCAAAACAACCCAATAGCTGGGTTTGTCCCTTTTCAACCCAATTTTTTAGAGTGTAGAAGAATAAACATTCCCTGACACACTTTGCACAGGTATCACGAAAGGCATCTATTGTGCATGTGTCATAACCAGAATATTTGTGAAAGCCAGAAGCAGCTTTAACTGTACAGAACCTTAAACTGCATGCATGCATTTTAAGATTGTTCATGTTGTGCCCAAGAACAACTGAGAGCAGGATCCTAATTCTATAAAGGTCAACAGTGCCTCTGCACATGGTTGATGAATTATGTCTATGATTGGCTTTCCTGTAGTGCTTTTTGTTGCACAGCTGAATCAGCCTGCTTCTGAACATGCTGTTCATTCCTACAGGCATGTCATGGAGGGGGTGGAGAGTGCTGTCCATAATGTTGTCCAGCAGCTTGGACATCATTCTCCTCTCCTCTACAACCTCCAGATTCTTCTGTTCCTCTCCAGTGAAAAAGTCTGCTTTCTTGATGAGCTTGTTCATCTCCAGCATTACTCCCAGAGCCCCAGCTCACTACAGTGTAGAACAAGGCAGTCACATCAACAGACTGAAAGAACACGTGCAGCTACATACACCTGAGAAAAACCTGAGATTTCATTGCTCTGGCCCTTTTTAAAAAGATGAAGAGTCTCAGTGTTTTTATCCAGTCTGCTGTCAATGTGAACCCCAAAGGTTTCAAACCAGGGATCTATGATATTATATTATATTAAACTGTTCCAGTCCTTGATTCTGATTGGAAAATAAGCAATCAAATAAACATAGCTTTAGAAAGAAATATTTATTTGACTCAGCATCGAATTTATTACACCTAAACTTATAGGCTACAGTTACCATGATTTTTTTTATCAGCTGCTGAATTTGAATTGGTATTTACAGACCGTTTATTGCAGCTCGGAGATAGCATGAATGCATTTACACTGCAATTTTAAATGCCATAAATAATGCAGTGAGATTATTAATGGGTGTTAAATGGACAGTTCACCCAAAAATGAAAGTTCTGTGTTGCACAGAAATGCACAACAGTTCTGCTGTGGCTTTATGAATTATATTTTTGTTGGCAAAGTTGAGCAAAAACAGACAACAATACTGTGTCTAAAATAATTGACTAACTTCTTATTAATTAAAGTCTTGTATAAAATGTATATTTGCATTCATGCTATTCAGGACAAAAACAGCACTCATTGCTCATGTGATATTGCTTAACTATATGGTATGATATAAATTTGAAACAAAAACCCATACAGGGGCATTTTTGCTCCAATATCTTGAACTTCATGCTATAGGCTACATCATGCAGTGATTTCTTACCCTGCATCATAACATTATAAATACAAAAATATATCCTAATATAGCAATACAGAATGGATGAATATTATATTATATTATATTATAATGTTTAAATGCAAAAAAAGAAAGAAAAAAAAAGAAATAAGTTAAAGTCCGCGTGAACTGGAAGTTGAACTTCATTTCAGTATAGTGATGTATTTCCAACTGAAACAGAATATTGAATAGACGGCAGGGTTTTATTTTAGCCCTCCTCCTCTCCATCTCTCACTCATAGCAAACTAATGGTTGGAGGAGCATGGATAAGCATATTCTGCCCAAGCCATGCCATGGCCCAAGCATCAAACTGACGTCATCAGAGCAGGAATGCCATTCCAGAGCGTAAGCAAATGTTGAGATTTTGATTAAAGATTACCAAGACAAACTATTTTTTTTCAGTGGATTAACTTGCATGGATGAATTGTTCACCTCAAGACTAACAATGTATGCTAACAAACTAAACAAGTTTCATTTTGATTTCATGAAGACTTGTAAAAAATATATGTAAACAAAAGAAACCAGAATATATAAGCTACATCAAAGCAGCAAATATACCATGTATTTATGTCATGTCTTTTTAATGCTAATTAAATACCGCTCACACAATTTTCCTTCAAGTACATTTCTGCAGTGCATTGCAACTGCCATTAAGATGAACCGGAATGCAAACAGATATTTCTCTCTCCACGTATTATAAACCTCCTTTCCAGAAACCTGCAACATTCCAGGTCAGTATGCACATCTGCGTATGTGGAGCAGACCTGCCGTGGCGGTGTGACATGACACTCGGTTTGATTAACAGAGTCATTCCGCGCCGTGAGGGTGTGTGATAAAGCTATAACACAGCACATAATACCTGGTCTAATTTTAGAGAGACCTTTCTCCTCCACCCTCTCTGGAGAGCATCTCTCTCTACCCATAAATCAAAAAGAATTGTTTTCATTGTCTCTAAAACCCCCTGAAACACACGGTCACCCTCACCTTTGCCTGACAAAGGCACACAAACCTCATCTACATCCGAATGCTCGGTGATTAGCCGCAAACCCCAAACCCTGCACGGCTTCTATCAGTTTCACATTTCAGTCCTTTGTTTTGTTTCAATTTAGAAAGCACTGCTTCATTGGTATTCAAAAACGGCCCCCCTGAGCCTTGAATGGAGAATTTCGAAAGCGTAACTTTATCAAGGAATTACTGGTTAGATTAATATTCCGACACGAGAGAAGAACTGCGACGCGAGCATCATCCCTACGGCTAGTGGAGACGATAAACGCTAACTGGAAAGTAACTCAATAACTACTCCAATTTCCAGCTCATTCCTTGATAATTATTTTATGACCAATGAATAAAGCATGTGTATTCAAAACTCTGAACAATCCGTAGGGCACAAACAGTATCTTCCCTTAGATCTGAAAGGGATCCGATCTAGATGATTTTAATGCATGAGTTGAATCGACACCCTGGCTGCACTTTATTAGCCGTTTGGAGTGGAAAGTCTTCACGGCTGATTTCATACCGTCTTAACTTCCCTGGCTGTAGAGCAAAACATCCTGCGCTGCAGTGCTCAGACACTGTGACTAATCTGAATCTGAATGACTTGATATCAACAGTGAAGGTTTTCATTGCATTTTTTCCCTCTGTAGTTGTGGAGGCAGTTCTCAGGACACTTGACCTTTGGAATTCATTTCGGGATGAGCAGCCGTAATCATCCTTATCTGGAATGGCCTGTCTTGACGGGGCCTTTGAAGAGAGTCTCACCTGTAGGGATCACATGTCACCGGAGACATACCAGGGACATAAAAAAAGGCTTAAATCCAAAAACCAATTGCTTTATCATGTGGCAAGTTTATGTAAAACATACACGCAAAAAGCTGGAGTGAATCGATTTTACATTTCACTCCTTGGAACTGTTTAACGCCCCAAGAGACATCATGCCACGAGGCCTAAATACAATGCTAAAAGATGTGAAAAGCACAAAAAAAGAAAACACAAATAAAAAAAAAAAATCTATGCATATAAACTGAAATACATATAAAAAGTATTCTGAAAATAACCGAAAATGAAATATTCAATAATTAACACTCCAAAAAAATTTAGATGTATATCAACAATTAAACTGCACATAAACACCACTAGATATGAGAGTTCAGAGACATCTAAAATTATAAATTTTAATGAAACACTAAAGAAATCAGTCTGTTTTTTAAAAGCACTGAAAAATATATGAAGTTGTTAGCAATCAAAACTTTTACTTAATCATATGATAGACTCATCAGCTCTTTCAAGTTACTCATAAAAACTTTTCATAAGAGATCAAAGCAAATGCCTGCAAGGAACAAAAGCACCTGGTTCATCCCGGGCATCTGAGAACAGTCGGCAGTGATCTATATACGACTCTAATTGGCGTCAGTGAGGTCGACTGCAAAAATTTGTCTGCTGAATTCATTTGGATGGCGTTCAACAGATCTCGCAGCATGCATGCCACCGATGAACCTAAAGAGAGAAGGAAATCCATTTTGGCTCTGCAGCATTACCTATAAGGCATTTCACCAGCAAGGTACATCTAATTTCTATGATGAACTCGTATTGATTTTTCATGACAGCATTATCTCAATTAAAGGGGTCATATGATGCTGCTAAAAAGAACATTATTTTGTGTATTTGGTGTAATGAAATGTGTTTATGCGGTTTAAGGATCAAAAAACACATTATTTTCCACATACTGTACATTATTGTTTCTCCTCTATGCCCCGCCTTTCTGAAACGCGTCGATTTTTACAAAGCTCATCGGTCTGAAAAGCGAGGTGTGCTCTGATTGGCCAGCTATCCAGTGCGTTGTGATTGGCAGAATACCTCAAGCGTGTGACGGAAATAATAATAATAATAATATTATTATTATTAATCAAACAAAGTAGTTTCGCTTTCACAATGAAACAGCGTCACACACCGCAGCGTTGAGTGAGTGGAGGCCAGAGGCCTAGAGTGAGCGGTGGCCTAGAGTATGCGGAGGCCGGCTTAAGTGAGCAGAGGCGGGCGGGCTTGAGAACGGCGCGGCCGGCGGATTCGACGAAGGAGCGTATTTCGATGAAGGAGCGTCCGGAATGAAATGTAACGACTCCAGGCTGGAATCTGCTTCTTCCACGGTGAAAACCGATCCAGAGATCCACAGCGCGAAGTTGATGTATTTCCTCAACGACCAGCACGGATCAGCTCTAGGCATGACGAAGCGGATATCATCCTCTTTTGGAAGGCCAACCAAAGTAGTTTCGCTTTCACAACGAAACACAGCGCCTTCACGACATGGCGGCGGCGGCGACAACAACAATACTACAGTGAGAATAAAAGTAACGCCTTCTTTCTTTGCGTGAACATTTGGGCGGCGTTATGCAAATCTTCCCACATCGTGACGTAGATATGTGGGGGCGTGTTAGAACGAGCCGTTTTAGGTAGGCGTGGTTGACTCATAACTTTTATAAAGTTTTATATATCTCTTTGGATTTGAGACTTTAGTCTTTGCAACTTTACAGATCTTCTTTATGCACCAAGAGCTTGTAACACTCCAAAGAGAAAGGAAAAATTGAAATCGCATCATATGACCCCTTTAAGACATCAATTAAGTTGTGCTTATGCTAAGCGCGCTCTCAGCGAGACACAAATCTCACCGACCCGTTCTGCCTCTTTAGGTGCTGATATAGCCTAACCTGCTTCCTTGAACAAACCCTCACATCCTTCACAAGCTGGTTACACGCTCATTTAAGGTAATGCAAGATGTACTCAAACTTCTTATTGGTAGAGGTGTAAGGCGAAGAATGTCCTGTTTTGCCCAAAACAGGCAAATGTTAAAAGAGAGCACTGTGGCAGGTCGCTTCACTCTGGTCCAAGGGGAATAAAGCACTTTTCAACATTCCACTCAATTCCTGATGGAGCTTTTACTTATTCAAGGAAAATGGCAGACTGTGCTTTAACTAAAAAAGTTTGGAATAATTATGATTTTTTTCATGTTTCTTGTGCTCACCAAGGGTGCATTTATTTAATCAAAAATTAAATGCTGTTGAGCAGAAGAGCCGTCTTTTAAAACATTAGAAAATATTACAGATCCCAATTTGAACACTGTGTGAATGTTATAATAAATGTATGAACAAAGCTGTTGAAATTATTATCATTATTATTGTCTTACTTTTTATTTTATTTTACAGAACAACAGTAAAATTACAATACTAACATTTATGAATGTTGATGGAGTTCTTGCTTTTTCTCAACTTTTATTTTGGAGGAAACGCACAGGAAGACCTCAGTGCTTTTTTTGTTGTTGACAACAGATTTATAAATGAGTCTCATTACGAATACGTCACACGTATCGCATTGTCATGTGCCTTATAAAAAAAATCATAAAAATGTGACTGAGCAACTGACGAGTAACACTGTTTCAGCTCAGATTTTCCTCACGCTTTGGACTTTTGGAATTCATGCGTGTATTAGAATACATAACATTCTGCAGTTTATTTACTAATTGTTTAGGGCCATTTCACGATTTCAATCATCATACAGTAACCAGCAACAATCAGCCCTTCCTCTTCTCATTGAAGACATGCGCTGCAGTACTAAACAGTCTCTCGCTGTCGGTGCTTGTAATGATTGTTGCGTCTTTCTCGGACAGTTTAAATCAGGGGTGTCAAACTCATTTTCACTGAGGGCCACTTCAACATTATGGCTGCCATCAAAGGGCCAGTTGTAACTGTAAGACTGTACAAATGTTAATACTCCTTAACATATTGTTAAATAACTGTCTCTTTATTTTATTATTACTTATTGAAGTTACAAATATTGCATATGCATTTGCATAGATGTAAAAATATATGTTATTGCTCTGTGTTATTTTAACATAAATCCTTTTAATTTATCACTATCAGGTTAAGAAATCCAAATTAGTAAATAAAGGCAAGTATAATCAAACACAGGTCATTACATTAACATTGTTAAAAACTTTTTTGTTACATTTATGGTACAACAAATAATTGTGAGCTGCTAAGAACGTGTGACAGATATGGCATTTAAAAAAAAAACAAATGAATCCGGTCTCATGAAAGTGTGTATAGCATGAGTTTCTGTTTGTAATTGGCATGCGATTTTTACGCAGCAAATATTGCATATGCATTTGCATAGATGTAAAAATATATGTTATTGCTCTGTGTTATTTTAACATAAATCCTTTTAATTTATCACTATCAGGTTAAGAAATCCAAATTAGTAAATAAAGGCAAGTATAATCAAACACAGGTCATTACATTAACATTGTTAAAAACTTTTTTGTTACATTTATGGTACAACAAATAATTGTGAGCTGCTAAGAACGTGTGACAGATATGGCATTTAAAAAAAAAAACAAATGAATCCGGTCTCATGAAAGTGTGTATAGCATGAGTTTCTGTTTGTATTTGGCATGCGATTTTTACGCACAAATTGACTTAGGCGTGCATGATACGCACGTGTTTGGCGTGCATATGATACACAATCAATGCTTGTAGTAGAAAAAAAGAAGTGGTGGTACTCAACCCCACTCCCCCACCCAAAAATAAATAAATACAAACTAAAGTACTAAAAAAAGTACTTTTTAATTTTCATAATTTGCAATGAATGTATGTATATAGCGCCAAAATAAATAAATAAATTAATTAATAACTGTTTGCAATTCAATTCACATTTATTTGTGTAGCACTTTTCATGATACACTGTTGCGAAACAGCTTCATAGAAAATGAACATTTGTACATTACATTTAGTACAGCACTTTTAATAAAAATGTTGAACAAGTCAATCTGCAATACCAAACAGGAACACAGGGGGATGCCAAAAGACCACTGAATGAGCTACCTTGACCTGACTGATCCAGATTTACTAAACCACTGACTGCTGCGTAATCTAAAACACCTTCAGCCAGCATCCAGTATAAAACACTCGTATAATAGCTTGCTGATTTTTATTTTTTTAACTTACATCTGTTCGTGAGTAATATTAGCTCTGCCATCTCTCATGACCATGTTTTCTCTGCATTAGCGCTGTTTTGAACTCACTGTTTGAATGCAATTGCTTACTGGATCCTTAGACTTTCCAGGAGTTTGCCAGTTGATCTGATCGCAAAAAAACTGCTTCTTTTTATTTTCATAATGTATTGTTGACACATGCGAAACAGATACATTTAGACTACTACTGTTATGCTATGTAAATACTTATTTACATTAGTTGGCATATGCGCCACTGTATGTTTCTGCCAGTGGATGCCCACACTCCAGGTTGCGTTTATTAAACTCAGGAGAGAAGATCATTTTTGAGCGCACGCATATAATGTCTGATCGATAGAAAGAGAGTCCGTTTTCTGTGAGAGTGAATGAATGGGAATCCACCTGCAAGCAGAGAGATTTGCGCTCGCGCATTTGATGTGCTCTCACATAGGCAATATGCGCTCTGGACATTTGTCATTAAAATAACTCGATAGAAACCGCCTCAAACAAACTTTTAAAATGAGAAGAAAGTCGTGTCTGAAAGCTGCAATCGATTTTTTAATTCGTTAAATAAATGGAGAATATTGTGTTTTTCAATTTCCATTAGTGGGGCTCTAGCACTAGTCTAGGTCCGCACTTATTCCTTCGAGCCATCCACGCAGTCGTCATCAACGGAAAAACCCCACACCCCTAATCCTAACCATTGCGTATCATATGCACACCAAAGTCAATTTATGCGTATAAATAGAACGCCAAATAGAAACAGAAACTTGTGGTATTGATACGCACTTTCATAATTTACGATATAAAGCTGCATAGATTTTTATTTTAAGACAATCATATGCTCTCATAAATGACGTGGCGGGCCGGAATAGGCCCTTGAGTTTGACACATGTGGTTTAAATGCTTCCACACTGCTGACGTGTTTGTTGCATTGTGCCTCTCACTCTACGCTGGTTGCTATCTGATCGCGTCACGTCATTGTTCGGTACAGTTTATTCAGTCTTTTCGCTTATTCGGTCGAACACCGAAAGAGCTTTTTTTGCTATTTTCGGCCGAATAATTTGGGTCACCGAACATTCGGTGCATCCCTACAAAGAACCCTGAAAAACATTTTATTATGATTTTCACAAAAAATATTAAACAGTAAGAATTTATTTTTCAACAATGTCATACAAGAACCATTATTCATAATTGAGTACCAATACTAATTAAGAATTAAATCAGAATATTAGAATTATTTCTGATGCATCATAAGACTGGAGCAGGGTTCGTACACATTTTTACCAATACTTTTCCATGACTTTTCCATATTTTCTGACGATGCAACAATGACCCGATTAGGCAAGTGACTATTCTGTCAACTGTCCCGAAACTCGAGTGAAAGTCTTGTATCGCAGCGTGCAGCGGCTCTTGTAGTGCAGACAAGATGCGCCGATGTGAAGCCGTTTGAAGAAAAAAGTCAAAGAGAGAAGACGCGTACAGCTGAATCACTCACGCTGTTTTCAAATGACTGATTTGAACCTACATGCTATAGGCTATTGAATAAATGTGTGAATATCCATCATTTTAAAGTCAAAAGCTGCGGGAATGAGTAAAACTATGCGATATAGCCTATGCGCAATCCCGCACCGAAATTCAGGACCTGATTAAACACAATTCTACTATACAGTTTTGTGAAATAGATTTCAATGACTTTTCCAAAACTTTCTGGGTTTATTTATTTTTCCCAAACTTTTCCAGGCCTGGAAATTGGCGTTTTAAAATTCCATGACTTTTCCAGGTTTTTCATGACCGTACGAACCCTGCTGGAGTAATGGCCGCTGAAAAATTCAGCTTTGCATTACAAGAATAAATTAGATTTTTCAATATCTTAACAGTTCTTTTAAACTGTAGTAATACTTCACAATATTACTGTTTTATTGTATTTTTAATCAAATAAATGCAGCCTTGCTGAGCATGAGACTTCTTTCAAAAAAAGTGGACTTTATCCATAAAGCTGTGTTCTCTCCGTTTATTTTCTTTAGCTGGGAGAGGCATGTGGTGTCTTTTCTTCAAAGACACATTTGTCTTAGTTACAGTAAACTCAAATGAACCTCACTGCAGTCTGGTTCTAGCTGTGGGGCAGTGATTTCGTCTCGAGTCCTGGAGTCACAGTAGAGTACAGTCCATGTGCGTCTCACATAAATGCCCTCTTGAGTCCCATTAACAAACTCTGTAAACCTTGGAAACAATCACTTCTTTTCAGTCTCTCTACCCTCCCTGTCTTCACGCTCGATGTGACATTCCTTAAGACTGGCCTCAGCACACTGCGTGGCCAGACTGCACAACGCAATCACAGCGAGGATAAACAAAAGCACTAGGAGATTGGACAACTCACCACATCTAGCCCAAACCAGGTCATGGTTTACATGAACTTCTAATTAGCACTTTACTGGAATTTTGGAGGTCGATCTCATTTCCCCCCCATGACAATTAAGCATATTTTCCATCTCAAATTCTCCTTGCTCTAAAACTGAAAATTCAATAAATAATATGATTTAAACTATAAATTAGGAGAGACAATTTTTCAACCACAAACAAGCAAGAGCTAGATACTTAACATATACTCAGTAAACTTCTCTCTCTGCATTTCATGTAGTGAAGAATATTTAAATAAATAAATACATCAAATTTGTTAAACATTTTGGAATCTTTAAGATTTTTTAAAATGTTTTTTTTTTTTTAGGATGTTATTTTCATCAAGTGAATCTCAACTTTAGAATCTGCATGTTTTTAAAGAAGTTTCTTATGCTAACCAAAGCTGCATTTATTTGATCAAAAATACAGTAAAAACAGTAAGACTGTGAACTATTATTAGAATTTAAAGTAACTGATTTTTAAATATTTTAACCAAACTATTTTTATTTGATTGTTTGATGATTAGAAAGTCCAAAAGAACAGCATTTATTTGAAATATGAATCTTTTATAAAAAATCTTGTCACAATTAATCAATTTAATGCATCCTAGCTGAATAAAATGATTATATCAGCAGCAAAAAACTGTTTTCAACATTGATAATAATAAGAACTGTTCTTGAGCGACAAATCAGCATATAAGAATGATTTCTGAAGGATCATGTGACACTGAAGAATGGAGTAATGATGCTGAAAATCCAGCTTTACAATTTCAGAAATACATTATATTTTAAAATATATTTTATATATTAAAAAATTTAAATAATTTTAAATTGTCATAATATTTCACAATATCTCTAACTGTATTTATAAAATAAATGCAGCCTCGGTCAGCATAAGATACTTCTTTAAAAACATGCAGATTCTAAAGTTGAGATTCACTTGATGAAAATAACATCCTATAGATAGATAGATAGATAGATAGATACTACTAAAAATACTCTTTAATTTCTTTATTTTTCTTTTGATCCTGAGTTGAAATATGGCACCTTTTCATCAGATTTACTCCAGCACAACTTTAGCACGTGGCTGCACTCACTGGAACTCAGATGAACGTCATATAGCTGCACGTCAAACCTAAGCTCACGAAAAAGTGCCTTTGAATGCAAATCGTGTCAAATTGAAGCTTAATGTGAGAGTGTAATAAGCTGTGACTGGTTTAGGGCAGAATGTAAGCATAAACTCAAGATTACATGAATGAACACAGCTGAGGGCCTGTCTTCCTAATAGCCTTAATGTAAGACGGGATGTAAAAGCGTGCTTTGAGCCGTCTAAAACACAAAACAAGCTAAGAGGAACAGTGTCAAGCAAGTGAGGAAATTACTAAACAGGGTGCAGGCTGAAGATAACCACACCTGGCTAGACTGACAAAAAGGGAACCGAATTTCACTGCTTTCACAACATTATCGGCTCTGAGGACAGATTTGTTCTGGAACAGCTTCAAGAGGATTTCCCTAAAGGATATGATCACCTTTAAAAAAGCACCACAACATCAGGCCCCTGGCCTCTGAATGCCATCAGAACTCAGTGGCCTTGAACAATCTCCAACCACGCAGAGCACAAAACACTTTCTCTCTTTCACACACACAAGCTTTCCATCTCTCTTTCTGCTGAGAAGGCTTGCTGTCTCACACCGGAGGGAATTAAACCAGACTTCTCTTTAAAACGGTGGAATTTGATAAGTCTGTGCTCCGCAATAACACACTTGGGTGGCTGATGCACACACACACACACATGGATACGATTTCTTCTGTGGCTTTGAGCCAAGCAAACCATCATGACGGTAATAAAACCTTCATGCTGGTCTAGCGCCAATAACCCAACTTCACCGTTCCAAAAACTTCCTTGAATTAGTACTGGCACCAAAATATATATTTCTGTTAATAAACCACTAAAACAGGAAGTGACACTAATTTGATACACATGTATCTGTGAGGCAGTGAGCGAAAGCAGCTTCTTATCGCTAGGTGTCTTTTCTATTTTGGATTGTTGATTGACTCCAGATGTGACTAGGGGACGTGGGGGGTTGGGGGGCCGAGGATTTTGTTTCAATTTCTCGTCTGTGAAAGCAGACGCTCGCAACACCGCCGAGGAAATGTGATCTGGAATGCTGGGTTTGCTTTGAGTTTATTTGTGAATTCCCTCAACCATCCATTCATTCTAGATTTCATTCATATTATGTCAAAAAATAATTTGGGAGTGGTGTTACAGTGCTACAATGGTGCTAGTGGTTGCCAGGGTGTTACTATGCAATTGCCAAAGTGTTCTAAATGGTTTAGCATAATGATATGGGGTTGCTATGATGTTTTGGTGGGATGTGAGTGCATGATTTTTTTGTTTGATAGGGTTTTCTAGCTGGACAGTTGCCAGGGCATTGCTATGTGGTTTCTAGGGTGTTCTGGGTGGTTGCTAGGCTGTTCTGGATGGTTACTAAAGACCCATGATATATTCACTGCAAAGTTCCCTTTTTGGTAGTTTCGTCACTCCAGTGTACTCGTGTCTGGACTGAATTATGAAATGAACCTCTTCCACGTCAAAGAAGGTGGAGCTCCAGAGCTCACTGTAGAATACCGTGCTATAGAATGTTCTGGGTGGCTGGTAAGATGTTGCTAGATGATTTCAAAGGAGTTCTGGGTGCTCCCTAATGTGGTGCTATGCTTTTGCCAGAATGTTCTGGGAGGTTGTAAAGATGCCACTAATTGGTTACTAAGGTGGTGTTATGCTTTTTCTACGGTGCTCTGGGTGGCTGCTAAGACGTTGTAAGGTGGTTTCAAGGAAGTTTCCCAAAAGCATCGTTAGATATGGTTGCAAGTTCTGTTGAACTCTATTGGCAATGAAGGAACTTGCGGCCATAGTTGCTTTTGGGAAACACACCCTTGGGTGGTTGTTAAGGCATTGCTAGTTTGGTCTAGGTGGTTATTAAGATGTTTCTAGGTGGTTGATATGGCACTGACAGGTGGTTTCTGAGGGTTTCAGGGGCCAGTTGCATAAACATAGTCACTATGTTAAGACTGTAGGTGCATCTCAAATCGCGTACTTATGCACTATTCTAGTTTACTACTACTACTTGTTATGTAGTAAAAATAGTGTGAGTAGTGCGTTCACACTGAAAATTCCAAAAATAAAAAGTGCACTTTAAATGCCCGGATGATGCACTTAAATAACCGAAAAAACGAAGTGTGGAATGTTGGACACTTCATGCACTCAACTGTCGCAGCTTTAATTACGTACTGAAGGGGGAGAGGCTATAAGACTCCGATTATGAATGACAAAATAACCTTATATAATTCATACACTACATGGTTGAGTACATAGTGCATGAGTGCATAGTTTATAGTGCGTCATTTGGGACACAGCTTATGTCTTAAGAACTAGTTTGTCCAACTAGCAGTTAGTCAGGAGGTATTCAGTTTTATTTTTCAGATTCAAATTAGACCAATCTACATTTTTCTAACTGAATGAAAAAAGTTACAACCAGTCTTGAATAAAAAAAACAGATGACTACATTTTTAAGACTAGTCTAAGCAGTTTATATATCCGGCCACTGGGTGGTTGATTAAATTTTGCTAGATACTATAGCTGCTATGCTGTTCTGGGGTGGGTTTCCCAAAAGCATCGTTAGCTAACTATGGTCGTTAGTTTCATTGAACCTTCATTCCATTTGACCCTCTAACTCTAGCACTCTCTATTCTAATTCTATTTTATATATTTGTTGACTTGACTCTCTAACACTTGCACTCTCTATTAATTTTCTAACTGCTTGTTTTCTTTAAAAAAAAGGCCTCTAACACTAGCTTTCACTATTTCACTATTCTTTTTATGCGTATCGCATTGGCCTCAATTACGGAGATACACATTCCTATTGAATGTATGGTGCAGAGGTGAAAAGAGGTCAAAGAAGGTGAAGCTGGTGATCTGTTTTGATCCACTGTAACAAACTCTGAACAAACTATGATTTGGCCAGATTTGGCCAGATTTAGTTTGAAATGGCATTACACTTCTATGATTTCACATTACGTTTTTTGGGCCCTTAGGGATTTTCTGGCCACTAGTTAAATGTAAATGAAGATTATACTTCAGACAGTTATGATTATGTGTTTAGAGAGCTGTCTTTATGTATTTGTGCATGTCAGAGGTGCAGACCTTTGGTACAGATGTGATTTGTTGAATTGAAGACTGACAGCTTAAAATTTTAAACAGCATTTAGCATTCTGATCTCCACAAGACGGAAATACTAATGAAGACATGGACAGATAATCACAATTCATCTCTCATTGGCACATGTCAGTAGGTCAGCATTATTGACAGCATTACTGCATCACAAGGGCCTGGCATCAATCCCACTCGACTGAAGAGAACTGACGTTTGCATGAATATACGGCTGCCTAGGATTCAGTCTGACAGCGGAGCGCTCTCTGTTCCATGACTGATTGGGCTCAGGAGATTAAGAGCACACTAGCAACTCTACCATGGAAAATATTTGGAAAATCTCCTTCCTCTCTTACCCATATTCCTCTGTTCAAAAATGTATGACACAAGGTGTTGCTAGATGGAGAAATGAGAGCTCTTGAAATCTCCTTTTCTTCTAGGTTGTGTTTTAATCACAAAAATATCCTCCAAAAAAGCGCACAGCAGCCATTGCGTCCTATTAAAAAGGCCGTCTTGCAGGCCAAGGTGATGGAACACTAAGCTGCAGACAGCATGAAAAAGAATGTGAATAAAGTGGAAAGTTTCATTGACTTCTAGCTACATTCCATGTGGTTTCTCATTAACTACGGCTGGCCCTGGATTACGGGATGTCTGATTAAGCGGTGAGCAAAGTCAATTGCCGAAAACAAAGAATGGACAGGAGCAGCGAGCCGCACAACGTAAACAAAGATAATGGCTCTGTTTCAAAACCTAGCCTGGCTGTCTACCGCCTACGTACAGCTGCCTTCAACATCAGCATCCTAACTGAAATGTAACCTCAAAAAGATTTGCAATGCTCAACCTAGGCAGCAACTCACAAAGGTTTTGGCGCAAAATAAGATTATAATAGATGTTTAACCAAGAGATCTAAATTTATCTTCAATATTATGAATACAAACACACACACATATATATATATATATTTTTTTTTTTTATCAAAACATCCTAAAGCATAACATATCCCGAGTCACGTATTTGTTTTTGCAGGGTCCCAAATCATTTCACATGCTTTTGTGTGACTGTACCTTTAAACCCCATTTGATCTCCATTTAACCTCATTGCTGTCTAGGATAAAGATAATAAAGATATCTCATTTGTCCTGTGGGCTTCCTCCCAACTAAATCTTCTGAGTTTCTTCTTTGCGGCAAACTATGCATGAAGACTGCTAAAAAGAGATTAGATGTTTAAGATGAAGGAGAGGAAAATGAAATCAAATCCACTGAGGCTGCTATCCTCAAAAGTGTTTTGTTCTCAATAAAACTAATGTGTCTGACTGTGTGAGACCGCACAAATGAGTTTATTCCAGCCATAAATCCATAAGTTATACATTTAGGAGTAAAGTAATGAAATGTACATTTTAAATGTCATTTTTTATGATATTCACCCTATTACTCACTGTCTGAAACGAAACTGACTTTGCTTTTCCCCGCATATATGGAGATCAGAGAGCAGGGGTCGCCGTATACGAATGAACCTAAGAGCGTCATTCGAGACAGAGATGCACTTCTGGAAAAACAATCTATATATAGGTCACGAAAACAAACCATTAGTCATTTTATCAAACTTCCTTTATCTTCTGACTTCAAACATTTCACAGGAACCAAACATTAATGCTCCCAGTTGGGATCACTTACAAACACACATACATAAACTCTGTTTCAAACCATAGTGAGCAGTGGCGGTTCTACATTGAATTACACCCTGGGCGAGACCCCCTTCGCGCGCCCCCCCCCCTCCAAAAAAAAAAC
>NW_015506056.1:48255-58446 GCF_001515645.1 Sinocyclocheilus grahami | reverse complement strand
TATACACTATTACACTATATACATAAATGTGCCAAAAATATATACAAATCAGCTATATAAAAAATGTAACAAGAGCAGAGTAATATAAAAATATAAAATGTTAAGAATAATATACAAATAAAAAATAGAATACATATTCTAAATAGCACAACTCCTTCATCACACAAATGTGAAAACACACTAAAGAGAATCTAATTATTACACTATTGCACTAAGAACAGAAAACACAAACTAAAACTAAAACCTGACCTTTCTGGCCTTCCTTGATGCAAAATCATCAATGATGTCATCGTATGAAATCTGCTCCCCTATTGAGTGATTGATACTGATGACGGCAAGGCCATAATGTGTTCTTGGAGCAACATTTAATGAAAAAAGAAGTGTAATAATTGGAGTAATAATTGGCAACATTTTAATAATAATATCTAATATTTCATAGGAATATTGATGTATAATTTATTTCCATATTCACTTGTTGTGTCTCCCAAAATGCCTGATAAACATCATTTAAGTCCTGATGTCCTCTACAGTGGACATGTATGAAATCAATGTCCTGTTCTGTAACAGAAAGTCATTTTTTGATTTGAAACCCCATAACGTTTTGACATAACATCTGAGATGTTGGTTTATGAAATACAATTTGAAAAGTAGTCAGATTTAAATTATAATTACACAGATTTGAAAATTCCGTTGGCTAATTACAGGGCCTAACGTTAACCCAACTGATGGAAATAAATAATAACTGAACTTGTAACAGTTTTGTTGCAAAGCACAATATTATGGTGAAATTAGATCTCGTGTTTGATGAGTTAAAACCAAATTATTGTTGTATAATCATAGCAAGCATCATAGCAAAAAGGCTAACAAACTTAAGAGTTATACCCACCAATTAACATTAGCCCTTCATTCATGACATGGATACCGTAATAATCATACAGAGAGAACATAGTTGCCTACCTTTATCTTTTGCTCGTTTCTCTTTCTTCTTTTCTTTTTTTTCTAAATTGGGCACCTGATGGCTTTGACCTTTTCCTGTCCATCTCTGTGTTTATTTGGCACTCGACAATCAACAGATTTCCCGTCCCCCCAACACTGTCACTCACGACCAGAAGTCAAGACTAAACCAATTCACCTTGGTGACCACATAATCATTTTGTATTACCTATTTTTATTAGCCATTTCACACAATTCAGAAAAACAAAAATGTGCAGGAACTATAGGCCTGTATTTATAATATTATGGAAGAAAGTCGAGGTGTGACTGACTTTAGCCCACTAATTCCATTAGAGTATTGCTCTATACAATATTCTAGTTAGCTCTAAATAGTCCATTTTAAATTAGATTGAGCTATTATCAGTGTTTACATTGGCACTGAAAGAAAGTACAATTATAATATCTAAGGACATTTTTCATCTTGATGCATTCTGGGATTGCCTTTCCTTCCCACTCAACAACGACATCTCTTTTCTGGTGACGTGGGCAATACGGCTTCCCCTCCAGAAACTACTCACATGAGATCGTACCAATTAGCAAATCACAATTCAATAATCCAATCAATTCCCAGTTGACAAAATAATTTTTTTTGTTCAAAACTCAGGCCCTGTCCACACATACACGGGTATTTTTATAAACAGAGTTTTTCCTTCTTCCGATTTAAAAAAAAATCTCTGTCCACATGAAAACGCAAACGCATGCTATGAAGCACTGTCAAGAGCATGTGAAACCAACAGGTGGCGATATAATCTCAACTGTAAAGCCATGTTGGCCAATCAGAAGCCTGAAAACGTCTCCAGTAGGCGGAGATAACAGCGCAGGCGCCGACGTCACAAGCCAAAAACTCAGGTTTCGCGGTCTACATGATAACACTGCAACCAGAGTTTTTGAAAATATTCACCCTGGCAGGCGTTTTCAAAAATGTTCGGTTTCAGTGAACTGGTGTTGCGTTTGCATGTGGACGAATGGCCTAAGCGCGTGGAAAGAAGCTGCGGTTTTAAAAATAACCGCGTGCGTGTGGACAGGGCCTCAGTTTTACTCTGATGTCGCAATAAGGAAGAAAACGGAAGTTGCACTTGCAACTTGCGTTTCAGTTTTAGCAAAATCTAGTAATTTCAAATGGAATTCATGTGATTGATAATTTCACGCGAGGTCAAAAGATTTCCTCATGCAGATTTCACAATGGGTTCAAGCAGGTTATGTGGAAACGCTGCACTCAGAAAGCAGCCTGGTTTGAAAGTGATTTCTGTGTGAGCTGTGCTTCCTACATCGCTATACTATTGACAGTAGGTGATGAACCATTTTGGCTGCAAAATTCCGCCAAAATCTCATGAATGTAATGAGATTTTTTTAAGAGGTATCATGAGTTTGCTGTTTATTTTTTGGAGCATGCTTTGAGTTGTGAGTGCACTTATCTACCTTATGTGGTCTTGGTAGGTAAAGGAAGAATGAGAGATGGAACAACATTTGTTTCTCATTTCTCACGTCAAAAGAAATCCACACAACTGGGAATTTCACATGAGGGCAAAGGTTCACCCACACAGATTTTGCATCAAGTTCAAGTTGGTCACATGAATTGATGGACCTTTTTGCTCACAAAAAATGGCTAATGTGACCACATCTATAGAATTTAGACAAAACAAAGTATCTTCAAAAGATAATGTTGCTGTCTATCTGGTCTTGGTAGGAAGCAGGGGCGTCAGTGTCCAACAATATCCTTTGGGGGGCCCGACTGAGACTCCATAGAAAATCTGTACAATGGGTCCAGAATAGCTAGCGACGCGCCACAGGCAGGAAGATATAGAATGAAAGGTGGAGCTACAGCACAACTCGACTAATTTAAAAACGGATGGCCTGCTTTTGTGTTTGTCTGAAACCAAATGTTGCTACAGACTGCATGCATCCCTGATGTATTATTCTTGCCATTTAGTTAGGTAGTTTAAAGGTTTAAATGAGCAGCTGGTAACTGTGTGATAATCACACACATCATTAAAGCACCATTTAAGTGAGCTATTAAGCATTTTGGATTATTCTCACGTCTTTGTAGTTAGGTTTTAAGGACATTTGTCTAAATGAGGCTGCATATTGCTGGAAGTGTTTGCTGTGTTAACATTTAATTTAATCGGAAGGACAATAATGATGCAATGAGAAGAAAATAAGGCCCTAGGGCTGCCCGCACCGATGACTTCATGCAAACTACTGAACCTTTGGTGTCAAACTACAGCGTAAGGGTTCATATTCCTAGAACTGTACATCATATTACTGGAACTGTACGTGATATCCGCCGAATGTCACTGCAAGTCGTGACGAGTGACCACACGTCAAACATGTTAACCATACCGTCTCTTCTGGATGTCACTGAAACGTCTGCTCTGACACACACACACACACATCCGAAGAAACCAGACACAATGTACGACCAAGTCTAGTGTGCAACGTGGTTATGGTTTGTGGCTGGTTTTACCATGATCCTTGGCATGATCTACACTGAAAAATTGTTGCAGAAACAATTTGCACTCAGAAATTGCTAGTAAATTTCTCAAACAATTACAAAGAAATGGCAAGTAGCACACTGAACTAAAGGTGAAATTTTGAAGTAGAAAGACTGAAATAGTGTTTTCTTGTAAAACATGCTACAACAATCTTCAAAGTGTACTTGTCTACTTTAGTACGCTGATTAAAATGACACAGCTCTTGGGCCACTTCATTCTGTTTAATCCCTCTTGTATAATGACCAACTCTATAATTGACTGTTTGATTTCCTATACTGGTCTGTTTTTTCTTACAAAACAGCATTTTTTATTTGGTAAAGTAGCCGTGTCAAAGCAAGATAACGCACAGTTAACTGGTCATTACCACAAAATAAACCCCAACAGGGTGATTAAACATTATTTATCTGAGAGATTAATTCTTGCTCAGTCTTGCTGTTTTACCAATCAGAGGGGGAAAGCAGGCTTTGTTTGTTTACTTGCTTTCTCATTATCAGCTCAGCTAATCATGAGGATTTTATAGGGTGTTAATTTGATAACGGAAACAACAACAACAATACTTTCTTCAAACCTCTCAATATTAGCAGGGTACCACAACAGTGTTTTTTTTTTGTTAGGGATAGTCCCTTAAGAAATCAATGTGGTACCATGGTGGAGTACCTAATAATCAGATGATCATGGTATGGTATGTTGATAATATACAGTGGCCTAAAAATCTATTTAAATACTTAAGTTACAATTGTGAAATTTTGTTTGCTTTGAATTCTAACAAAATATTAAGCGGCTTTTGCATACAAATACTCCTTATTTTATTTAATTTATTACACTCTAAAAAATGCTGGGTTAAATACAGCCCAGCGCTGGGTAAAATAGGGACAAACCCAGCAATTGGGCTGTTTTGACCCAGCGGTTAACCTAACCTTCTGGGTAGTAACCCAACCACTGGGTCAAAAGAACCCAATTGCTGGGTTTGTCCCTATTTTACCCAGCACTGGGTTGTGTTTAACCCAGCATTTTTTAGAGTGTATCATTATTGATAATATGGTACTGCATGATTACCAAATTCATGTATCATGGCCATCCAAAGTACTTACAAGAATACCATGGTAGTACATTTCCTGAATAAAGCACGTTTACTAGAAAAAAAAACATGGTATTGCCATAGTATATGTCAAAAACAACGCAAATCCTAGTGCTTTGTCATAGGTTTAATGCCATTGGAATTTCAATGGTACAGTGCCTACCCAAGAAAGCAATGATGGTGGGGAAAACAATGTTGTATTGCTATGGTATCAGAACTAAAAAAAAAAAAAAAAAAAGTACTTACCAGCCGTCTTCTCTCCTCTTCCATGGTGTTCAGCAACTGGGAAAACTCTTTGAAGGACTGAGCTGGAGAAGAAAAATAGAGTTATTAATCCATTTGCATTTGCTGGCTAAAGTTCAGACTTATAATAATAACTTGATTCATGAGGGTCAATAGAAATGCTGTTAAGTAAATGCTGTTAGCATTGATTTGTTGCCACAGCTACTTATATAAATGATTCAGCATTTAATAAGAATGCAGAATGAACAATGGACTTTATTCTTTGAATTTAAATTAATATGGAACAGTTAAGAAAGACCTTCCTCCACTTTTGTTTCGGATGTGATTAATCGCGATTAATCATTTGATAGCACTAAAAATAATTAGATTTTACTCTAAAATTACAATACTAATATGTATGTCTTAATTTCTTAAATTTCAAATGGTAGGCTAAATCATCAAACTTTTATTTTGATGGGCTGCTGGCAAAAAAGCACTGCTGGTTTTAGAATGAAGCTTGGCTCTGTGTTCATGTCCACGCATTCAGCATATTATCAGTGTCTCAGAACGGCTCGATTCACAGTAAACGAACCAAGCCATTCTCAGATGCTGAAGCACTGTATTATGAACTACATGTGTAAATGCCGTGCTTGAAACTGATAAAACATATTTAAATAAATTGGAGTCGGTGTGATTCGACAATCACACTAACCCGCATAGCGAAATTATTTTATTTCAATATAGGCTATATCATGCAGTCCTAAGTCCGTTGCGCACTAAGTCCAAGAGCCTCCAAAAAGGGAACAGGTAAAACAATTAAATATTTACGATTTTATGATTGAATGTCAGAATATAAGGTTATCAATAATTGGCTGTCAGTGGAGAAAGATGTGTGTGTTTTGGTGTAGTTACGGCAGAATTCTACCAGCAGAGGCTAACAAACGAAACCCTGACCCAAGGGTCAACCGCTGCATTGAAGGTAATTCAATCCCAAATAGGGCGACCTGTGACCTGGAAATTACTTTAATTCCCACAGTCCCTGCTAAGTCCTTGAGCTAAGTGCTTAACTCAAAGGTTACACCGGAGAGACTGAGCCTACAATTAGTGTAATACGAGCTACTTGGAATAAAAAAACAAAGAAAAAAGAAAGACACAGAACTAATCAGTAGTGCGTGTGAACAGGTAACCTTGATTCTAGCTTGCACATACATACAATTCACCATACATTCAAGAATAGTGAAAAAGTTCAACCAATAGATGTTTGGAAATAGACTATAATGAAGTTCTCCATCTATCATTCCCTTGACTCTGAATGTTAAAGGGTTAGTTCACCCAAAAATGAAAATTCTGTCATTAATTACTCACCCTCCTGTTGTTCGAAACCCGTAAAACATTCGTTCATCTTCGGAACACAATTTAAGATATTTTTGATGAAATCTGAGGGCTCTCTGACCCTCCCATAGACAGCAAGGTAACTACCACGTTCAAGTTCCAGAAAAGTACCAAGAGGATCGTCAAAGTAGTCCGTGTGACATCAGTGGTTCAACTGTAAAGTTACGAAGCTACGAGAATACTTTTTTGCACAAAGAAAACAAAAGTAACGACTTTATTCCACATTTTCGTCTCTACTGTGTTACTTGTGGACACGCATTCACGATAGTATCATGACGCGAGCGTATGGTGGCGCTGACCCAGACCCGGATCTGGGTCAGTGTCGGCGCCACCACACGCTCGCGTCATGATACTATCGTGAACACGCATCCAAAGTGGGTCAGAGAGCCCTCAGATTTCATCAAAAATATCTTAAATTGTGTTCCGAAGATGAACGGATGTTTTACGGGTTTGGAACAACGTGAGGGTGAGTAATTAATGACAGAATTTTAATTTTTGGGTGAACTAACCCTTTAAAGCTATAACTCACACAAAAATAAAACTCTGGAATATAGTGTTCAATTTATGAACTCCTTTTATGGTGTTTTTTTTTTTTTTGGTCATGTACGTGTACCATGCTGATCAGCCAATAACTTGACCCCTTCTCAACATATAATGACAAAATTACTTTTGTAAGTAAAGTGTTCTTGAGTTTGAATACCAAGACCACTGCCTTTAGTGCTTCACTAAGAAATTCAGATTTTGTCAATATAAAACCCACCATCATCCAGTGTTGGCACTACCCTCTTTCTCTTGCTGTAACACAATGGCAGCTTGTGATTGCTCAGAACGGCGTCTGCGAGCCACTGATGGCTCCATCGCTTCATTTAAACAGGCTGCGGATAAGGGACAGCTGCTGTCTCTGCCTGGATGGACTTTACCTCCGTTTGAGCTTGGACACTTGGTCAAGTTCAGCTTGCCAACTCTTTAAACACAATTATCAAACCATCGGTCCAGATAGCCTCTCTTTGTGTCCATTTACGCTCCTTGGCTTTTAGCAGCTATGGACAGCTGAACGCAAGACTGCCATCTCCCAGAAGACTCCAAAAACACCACTGATGCCTGATGATTTCTGATGATTTTCTGATCACCACTGATGATTTCTTTTTTATTGATTAATTTTCTTTTCCTGTTTAACGACACAGTCTTTAGGGACCTTAATGGCCAATTAAAAAGTGCCTTAAACATGACAAAATTAACAGTTATGATTGATTGATTAATTGGTTGATTGATGGATTTATTTTATTTGTATTATTATTTATTTTTTTGTTACAAAAATGGTCAATTATTATTTCATACATTTCCCATCCCTACTCTCTCTGTTTGTGTGTTCATGTTTATGTACTTACCAATAGTTTTGGTGACAAAAATAACCCCAATGTGATCCTGCATTTACATTTAAAAATTTTTTTTAATGAAAATTGAAATAAAAAAATAAAAAAGGGAATAATTAATTGATTGATTGATTATTTATTTTTGGTTACACAAACTGTAAATTAATATTTCATATATTTCCCATCCATATTCACAGTGTGTGTTAATGTTTATGTACTTAGCAATAGTTTTGGTGACAAAATTGACCCCAAAGTGATCCTACATTTGCATTTAAATTTTTTTAAATTAAAATTAAAATTAAAAAAACAAAAAGAGACAGACAGACAGACAGACAGACAGATAGATAGATAGATAGATTCACAATTAGAGTTGTACAAATAGAGAAACAAATAGAAATTGTGTATTTATTTATCAGACTTGTGAGAATAAGAAACTGAATGCGAAATGATAAGAAGATGAGAACAGAAAATGAGAGTGAGAGAGTGAGAGAGATTTAATGTGGAAGATAAGAGCAGAAGCTGTGGATAAATGTCTCTGTTGAACTATATGAGGTACTTAAGGCAGGATGTAGTGGCTAAAAGGGGTTAGAGCGTATGTATCATTCACAGGTTAATGGCAGAAGTGATGAGTCATTCTGTGAAATGGGCTTTTGGCTCAGGACAGAAGAGATCTGACGTACACACATTTGAGGAGGACTGATGAGAGAGGCAGACAAGGAATCGCCCTCTCATTTAAAAACCCCTAATGTACTATCCATAAATCAAGACCGGTCGCACACGACTGTGCTTCAACAAGAAATAGCTTTAAAACCTCATGAAATCACTTGATAAGTATTTTCACTTGCAATATTTTCTATTGAAACAGGAAGCTTAGACAAGACGGTTTTTTCTTTCTTTATTTTCTTTTATTTATTTATTTATTTATTTTTAATAGCTAGGCTTTAGTTACATCATAACCATGGTTTTGTCTATTAATTTATTCAAAAGTTAAAAATGAAAAGAATAAATAAAGGACTTGAATACATAATTTCTACAATGAGCAAATTTCTCATTTTTGTATTAAGAATCATTTTGATATAAAATATGGTGAAACCAACATGCAAGGTCAATAATTCTCATAAAAATATCATCTAATTTGCTCTGATGACAAGGCTGATGACAATTTAAAAAAAAAATCTTGAAAATAATAATTCAAGGAGTATGTAAAATCTATATATTAAAAATATATAGATATGTTTTACATAAAAAAAAAATACATGTAAACATTATTCAATTATTCAATAATAATTATTGAAATAATTATTCAAAATGTAAGGAAAATGTGTTTTTTTTTTTTTTTACTTAAGGGTTACACCAAATAACATTTTTACATTCAATATACAATATTCTATTAATTATATAAATGAAATAAATTTATATTTAATATACATGTAAAAAATTTAACTTTTTACATTAAAAATATATTTAAAAACATTCTTAAAAATAACGATTCAAGGAAAATATGGTATTATTTTTTTCTTGAGGGTCAGGCTATATGCCATTTTTAGATTCAGTATATAAATTTATATTTATTCCATATATTAAACATGTTTAATAGATAAATTATATTTGGAAATAAAAAAAGATACACTTTTTACCTTGAAAAAAATATTAAAAAATATTCTTGTAAATAATGATTCAAGGAAAATATGTTATTAATTTTAAAATATGTTAGTAATGGATGGTTACACCACATTTTTAGACTCACTTTATACAATTTCCTACAACGCCGTTCTACAAATTGACGTCATGACAAAACATCTCTGTTGAGACAATGGGAAAGTCAGAGTCCCGAAGAGCAACAAAGAGAGAAAAGGACAGAAAGTATGAGCGGCAACAGCCATCTGCCCATCACGGTTGAAGTGAAACAGCCTTGTACTTTTAGGACAATTAATATTTCCAAAACTACATCAATCTTTCTGTGAGATTGATTTGAGGATAACTGGTGTGGATTGTGAATGTCACAGCAGGAAGTCTTGGAATGAAATCGATAGGAGGTCAGGTGACCCTGTCTGTACTCCCAGACAGACTGCTGATGCGACGCAGACTGCTTGGAGCTTCAAAGTAGATTCTGGTCCCACAGCACACGAGGGGTCCGGTCAAGTCACTCCGAAAGCTCACTTTCATCGATGACCAGATTGATTCCACAAGACAATTACATTTTTCTTCAGTGAGAGTAATCTTACCCTTTTAGGGCTGGGACACTACGAGAGCACAACATAAATACCAGACACTTTAAAAACTTTCTATGAGAACTTTTTTCTACTGGTCAACTGATATGGAGTTTCAATGGTCGATGCCAACGACGGCATTACCTAGAAGGCAAAGAATAGCTGATGGCTGATATAATATTGGTATTTTTTAAAGCTGTGAATTTATAAATAAAGTTTGTATTTGATTTAAATAATAATAAAAAAACTAAAAAAATAAACAATAGTTTATTAAAGGGGTCATATGATGCGATTTAAATTTTCCCTTTCTCTTTGATCTGTAAAGTTGCAAAGACTAAAGTCTCAAATCCAAAGAGATATTCTTTATAAAAGTTAAGAGTCAGCCTCGCCTACCTAAAACGGCTCGTTCTAACACGCCCCCACATGTCTAC
>NW_015506056.1:29476-47639 GCF_001515645.1 Sinocyclocheilus grahami | reverse complement strand
TTCCTCTCTCGCTTCTAGCATCTTCCCCTACAGTCCCTTTAGCTACAGTCTGATGCTGCTTTCCTCAGGGTGACGGTGAACATGCGGAGGACCTTTCCTATTTCTCTCATCCCTTTCACTAGCGTTTTCCTCTGCCGGTCTAAAGAGGGAGGATGGATTATGGGACGAGTCGCACACACGGTTCAGTGACCTTTGCTTTGTCCCCTCCGTCCACACACACACGTACATCTTTCAGAGTGTAGGTAGAAAGGGCCAGGCCAAGCAATCAGCTTCACTCGCCTTTGGTTTGGAAATCAAAGGGGTGAGACGACGAGCAAAAGTCCACAAAGCCTTGAGATGCACAGACAGATACGTGCAGAGCTGTACAATTCACCTGTACTGATGTTTGATTTCAGCAGTTCTATTAGTCAGTCTTTATCAAAAACGAAAAACAGACAGGGTGATTAGAATGATTGTATACACTTATTACTTACCAAATAAATAAATGACATTCAATACTGATTTAAGCTGAAATCATCGTCATATGGACTGTTCAAAATTAACACAAAAACATCAAACTATACTTGCGGTTACTGTACACTTCTGGTTATACTGCTGGCAAAACTGTCTCACATTTCTTTTCTTTTCTTTTTATTCAGTGCCACAGGAACAAGAGATATGACAGTCACATTAGAAATATCATTAGCTGCCAAAAAAACTTAAGTGCTTTTAAAACATGTTTTCAGCACTTTTAAAATTGGTTTCAAAAGGTTTGTGTGAAGTAATTTATAAAATGTGAGAAATTTGTATTTTCCTAAAAAAAAATGTATAACTGCATAATGCATTGTTCTTTACTCACCAAAATGTCATTGCGGGAAAAAACGCATCAAATACACAAATTTCTATCATGTACTCCAGTTTTCTGTTAATATAGGTTGCTGAATCCTTCCAAAACAATCTTAAGAATATACGTACAATGATAAAACAAATGCAAACGTGTTTCTTTTTATAGTCCACAAAGTTTACACGTATATACAGTGGGTACGGAAAGTATTGAGGTCCAATCAGTATAATCAAACACAGCTTGACTCAAATGAAGGTGTAGAACCATCTCCAGGATGATCAGAAGAAATGGACAGCCCCTGAGTTAAATATATGAGTGTCACAGCAAAGGGTCTGAATACTTAGGACCATGTGATATTTCAGTTTTTCTTTTTTAATAAATCTGCAAAAATGTCAACAATTCTGTGTTTTTCTGTCAATATGGGGTGCTGTGTGTACATTAATGAGGAAAAAAAATTAACTTAAATGATTTTAGCAAATGGCTGCAATATAACAAAGAGTGAAAAATTTAAGGGGGTCTGAATACTTTCCGTACCCACTGTATATGTATATATTTCTTTGTAAACGATGAAACTTTATGTAAAAAAAAAAAAGAAAAGTGTCCCGCATTTTTCATGTCGCTACTGAAACAGTGTATGTTTTAGTCCATTGGCTGAGACTGATTTTAACCACACCCCTAAATTTATGATCAGGAAATATTCCTGTGTCCCCCTCTCTCGCATAACTACATGGTGAATAGAAAGGCCCCATCATTTTGAGGTAAATGTGTTCAAAATTCTGAGAAATCTGTGTGTAACTTTAAGGAACGTCACTACCAAACACTTTTTTCTGCAATTAAGCACGCTTTTTGGAGAGTTATTCCATAACATTTAGTTTTTATATGTGTACAACTGTTCAAAACTGTGCTACCTAACGATGTGCTGATTAGCATCTTTGACCTAGGTTCAAAAGTATCTAAAATTGTCACTACCGAAATCCAGAATCGTGAAGCTCTAATATATTTGACCCTGGACCACACCACAATTTTAACCTTAAACCACATAAACACATTTAATTACACCAAATACATCATATGACTACTTAAAAAAATTATCTAACAAATAAGCTTGATCATGGGCTGGTGATTTTGTGGTATTCTGATACTCAATCAAACTTTGAATTATATGCTTCATATTATATGAATGGAGGGTATATGTTCTTTTGAGCCCAACTCATATTGTACATTTCAAACTATGTGGCAGCACTTTTTGTATTTCCTTAAGTCTGCACAATGAACTCTTATGTAAAGTTTTCCCCATAACAAATATTCCCCCTATATTTTGCCTATGTAAGCCCTATTTTGTTATTATTGTTGTTTATGCTGTTTATACTCATTTGCTTTGTTAAAGTAATTAAACTAATATACAATTCTAATACAATGTTTGTGTGTGTGTGTGTGTGTGTGTGTGTGTGTGTGTGTGTGTGTGTGTGTGTTTTAAACTAATACACACACACACACACACACACACACACACATACATATATGGGCCATTCTACAGAATTGGTGCAAACTACTGTCCCACAACCAAAAAACACATTTAAAAATCATTTAATTGTGTGTGTGTGTGTGTGTGTGTGTGTGTGTGTGTGTGCGTGTGTGTGTGTTTTAAACTAATACACACACACACACACACACACACATACATATATGGGCCATTCTACAGAATTGGTGCAAACTACTGTCCCACAACCAAAAAACACATTTAAAAATCATTTAATTATTCAAATCTTAGATGTTTATTAAGATCCTTCTATTATCTATTGAAACCCACAATAATATTTACAATATTAGTAAGCTTAATATATATAATCAAATAATAATTTATTGGGTACTTTCAATTGGGAGGTGGCTTCCCCGAACCCTAAAACCTAATGTTAACACCTTTCAACTTATTGAAATTATTTTTGTATTTTTTTATTGTTGTTTTTAAAAGTATGTTTTTGGTGCGACAGAGAGTACGGAAAGACTGGAAGCCAGCTGTTAGATGCAGATGGTTCTGAGCCAGCACACAATGCACAGAGCAGGACAGGAAGATAATAAACAAAGTAACGACACATAAGGAGAGAATGCAGGAACGAGAGAAGGATAGAAAGAGATGAATGGCTGCAAAAAGAGACAGAACAGAATGAGTGATCAACCCATCAGGGCGTATGAACTCTCAGCACATCTGTTCAGTGCCCACCGAGGGTGAGCCGTCTGCATTTTCCTTAATCTCTGACACAAATCACAATTAGTTACTCTGATCTCTTAAAGGGCTGAGCTGAGACCTTTTTGTCTGGAATATAAGCAAATCAATACAATACATTATGCATGCCGGGCAGGCAATCTCACTGAGACCTGCCTTGAGCTGTTGAGCTAAATCTGGACTGGGACAGGATATCAGCATGCCCGATGCTTGCTTTCATACGAGAATGCCTTTACTAATCAAAACGATGAATTGTAAGTCCTTCTGTGACTGCTCACATGCTAAAGATTGTAATCAATAGCCGAAAGGCAAAGAGTCGGAGTGGAAGAAAAAAAGAGGCTAGAAAAAAAAAACTCTGGGTGACTCTTCCAAGGAACTCATTTGGAATTTCCATGGATAGGTCTTGATTAAAATGACAATCCCAGCCATCTGGGACAGTGTGCGGGACATTTGGGATCAAGGAAGGAAACTATTCCTCAGAACATTAGGATAACTTTCCATTAAGATGATCTTAGTATGGTTAAGCAGATCATTTTTAATGGGCTTGAAGGAACATTTTATCGCTCAGATATTGCTTTTTCATAACTTAGGCGAGTTAATGGACTTCTTGGTTAGGAATCAACTTTCTCAGATGTTCTGCTAAAACTCCTTACGAGAAATAAAAATAGACACAAATGAGACAACTGTTGACGTACAGAAAGAGTTTAGAGAAAAACAATTGAGTGTGGATAGCATAGCTGTTATAATTCAGTCTTAAATAAATTAATATTTGATTTGAATATTTGTATTTGATGAGAAGGGTCTGAGCATCTGTTTTTTTGAAAGGTTTGGAAAGGTTACTTTGGAAATGTAACAGGTTACAGATTACAAGTTACCCTATTTAAAATGTAATAAGTAGTGTAACTTTTACAATTACTTAAAGTAATGTAACTGATTACATTTGATTACCTTTCTAAATTTCTCATTATTCATTTTCAAACATTTAAACCAGGCAGGGCTAATCTTACAGTAGTACTCAACACTGATTACTGTAAGACTTTCAAAATCCTTCATCACTTAAATTAAGACTATACAAAAATTATTTTAAAGCACAGCCACCACAAAATCAAACTTTAGCGCCTCTTTTTACTTTGAGATCGTTGTGAGGTTAAATACTGATTTAAAATCATAAGATTTTTTTGTTTGTTTTTGAAATCAAATCTTTGCATAGCTATGACTAGGGTTGGGTATCGATTGAGTTTTTTACGATACCGGTGCCAAATCGATACTTTTAAAACTGTACCGGTGCCTAAACGGTGCCTGAACCGATATTTAAAAAAAAAGAGCCACATAAAAAACGATGGATAACATTACAGAACATTAAAAATATAAAAAATAAATATACATAGCATTCACATGCTCCTTGGATGCTCTCATTTCCCGAGTTGTGCTTCCCTTACTCTAAGGCTAATAAATATATTTCACGATCTGGGTCATTATTTAATACAAAACAATATTTAATACAAAACCACACATAATGTTTCTACTGTATCTCTGTCAATCACTCTGATTTTTAGTTAAAATGAGTGAATTGACAGTGCTGTCTGTCACTGTCTTTAATCAGTTCTGTGAATTACTGTATGGTATGCCACATGCACTGTAATATGTTTTATATTAAATATTACATTTTCAAATGAAAATAGCTATATGATCGTTTTATAAAGTATGCGTTCATATGTGTTAAGGGCTAGATTTCCGCTGGAGGAAACAGCTATGGTGTGATGAGCGGTGAACGCAGCGAAAACTTTACAGTAGATGGGAAACCGATTGCTCCCTCGTGACCTTTTGTAAACTGTATTTATGACAAAGAACTGCACAGATACAGATATTATAACAATCTATCGATAAACACACACCTTGTGTCCTATGTTTGAGTCCGCTCGCGCTGCGCCGCCGTGGTTTGTGGAATTGAAGAGCGCGCTGAAAGACGTGGAGGAGACGAAAAGTCTGCCGCCTTTTTCATATGAAATTTAAAGAGGACTGACTCTTGAGGCGATCATGAATTTATGTACAGTTTATGGAGCTAATCGCTATAGCCCCGCTAAAAATGGCCTAGCGACATCCATGTGTCTTACGTCCATTTCAGAGAACAAGGACAAATACAAATACCCGGAGCCGTGTGAGACACTTTTTTATGGATGGGCGCTTTTTATTTAACTTCTTTTGGACTGATGCATGCAACACCTGCTGAGTGGCATTAAACAGCTTGAAAGATCAAAGACAATTTTTTATATAACTCCGACTGGATTCGTCTGAAAGAAGAAAGTCATATACACCTAGGATGACTTGAGGATGAGTAATTTACGGGCTAATTTTCATTTTTGGGTGAACTAACCCTTTAAAGGAATCCCATTTGTGATTTGTCATATACATCTACGAGACTGAATCAGTATTAGAAGCAGCAGACGCCACACTTACCAATGTTGACTTCATCATCCGTTTCTGCGTCACCAATACACTCAAACTGGAACTCCTGTAACGACTGGGAGAACTTCTGCACGGCTGCCGAGAGGTCTAAAAAAAAGATAGAGAGATTTGAACCATGAAAGTGTACACAATCACATGTATCTCCTGCAGAACAGTTTAACAAAACTATCATGGTGCATAAAATATCTTAAGATATGACATTCAATCAAAGACTACAGAAACACATGAACGCTAACTAAGAGATGAAATCAAACTAAAATCAAAGCCACTTGAGTCAAAGGTGTATCCTCTTTTCAACATAACCTTATGGGAGTCTGTATAAAAAGGCAAATACATAATCTTCACTCCGTGCTGAGAGTAAATGAGTTCTCATTTGGAGTGCTAAATGTACATCTCAGTCATCAAGAGTGGGTGGAAAGGACTTGCGCAGGAAATGCTAAGCAACTCAATCAAAAACGGTAATGAGACTGCAGAGAAAAGCAATTTCATCATGCCTTAAAAGAGGTGATAGATCCAACAAAAGCTCTCTGACAAAGAAAACTCTGAAAAGGTTTTCTCATTACTTGTTCCTTAATCTTCTATTTGGAAAAACGCAGGATTGGAAAATGGCTCTTTCAAGCTTAAGAGCATACGATTTGTCAAAAGAGCAATACGTAGGCATTCACAATGTGGCAGGGAGGAATACTAACTTTGCACTTTTTACTGTTGTTTTGGTAAATTTTTCATTGACCATCTATCAAGAAAGGCCATGAGGATGAATTGCAATGCTTATAGACCAGCATTAATATACAGACTGACACTGATCTGCCACAAGGGCGGCTTGTAATTTCAGAAAGATCAAAAGTTGATTCCATACAATTCTCAATCCTATGGCTGCTTTGCTGTTAATTTCAATGCAAGTCTAATTTGGGGCATTATGGCTCGCTTTGGACAAATCTATAAATAGCATTTATAGAGAGGACTGAAACGAGAACATAAGGTTATAGTTGTAATTTGCACTTAATGACTTTAATTTTCTTCCATTTCTGCTTTTTGTGCATCATAGAGGTGCATCAAACAATTTGTGTTCATTTTCTGCCCACTTTTTGACCTAACAAGGTCAATAGCAGACAGAAATAACATTTCTGTAACTTCTGGCTCCTTGAATCTCACTTATCAAACATACATACAGAATGCAGCGCTCAGGGAGGATACAGAGAACACTGCAATCTCACTTATAGTAAACACTGGAACATTCCACTTACAGGGTTCAATTCTAATGGATACAGATTCTATTTGGATAAATTAGCCATGATTCCTAACTAAAGAAAACATTGCAGCAAAGAGCAACAGGATGTGATGTGATTTTTCCCACATCCCATAAAAACAACAGCGCATCATCCACTTCTATAACACTTTTTCCCCTGAGGTCACAATTATAGTCAGTGTTTCTTGCACACAAATCAGTCACAGAAGTTAGAAATTTACTGTGAAATGTACTCTAAAATAGTTTTCATAACCATTTTCTTCCCTTTTTTGGCATTTAAAATTAACTCGGTTGCATCTTCTGCATTTAAGATATACAGAGTTCAGGCATGAAACTCTAGATGGCGCAGTCCGATAGGTCTAACTCAATCTGACCTAATGACATCATTAGCACATGGCACAGCTGATTGGTTCTCTCCTGTATCAGTAGCCAATGAGCTCGCTGCTCAACATTCAAATATATGACTAGTGCTTGCCTATATAAGAAAACAAAATGAAAATCAATTAAATGCAAAGAAAAACTAGAAATTCGAAGTTTGTCAAAAAAAACGTTGTAATGTTTGAAACGTGACATATATAGAAATGTGCATTGAGTTTTCATTTTTTCAGTTATGAAATAAATTAACACTTCCAGAAGGCACTATCTGTGTTGAATCTTTTGAATTAAATTTATCTTCCTGTCATTCCAATTCAACATCTTATGGGGTGTGGCCAATTCAAATAAAATTCATGATTTGAAAGGGTGCTAATATTTCAAAGGGATAATTCACCCCAAAACGAATAATTTACTCACACTCAAGTAGTTCCAAACCTGTATGAGTTTCTATCTTCTGCTGAACACAAAAGATGATACTGTGAAGAACATGGGTCATCAAACAGTCGCTGATCTCCTTTGATTTCCATAGTATGGACAAAATAAGTAAATAAATAAAAACATACTATGGAAGTCAATGGGGACCAGTTTTGCCCAAGCGTGACAGCAACAAACTAAACCCCTCATAACACCTTATAACTGCAGAGCAGTGCCCTGAAAAAACATGTACTACACAAGAAAATGCTTAAGTCTAGTCATAGCTTCTAACTGAGATAAACACAGGAATTTAATCCAGTATAAGGTTTGATCTGTGGCCTTATGCTTCGCCCAAGCACTGAGAGTGCATAACAAGGTTATCCACCGATGTGTTGAGTGAGCATGTATATCATCTCATGCCATGCACCAGCTCTGAGACTCCAGGGTGCTGGTCAATAATCTGTTTGAGATGTGAGTCTGCTCAGTCAAGCTGAATGAGTCCCATCAATAATGCAGCGCCCTTCACCTCTCGTACCGACAGACAGCATCACCACTGCAGCGCTGATCCACAACCACAGTACTTTCCTAAAACCTTCACTGAGAGCATTAATGTCTAATAGGCCTGGCTTTTCTCAAGATCAGAGGTTGAATAAAACGCAAGCGGGTGTCTTCAAGGGGAGAAGGGGGAGGACACCTGCTGCTGTCCAATCGGAAACACCTGTAAAGTCACACCTCTGCCACTGAGGTCTCCATTGTGGGCATTTTGCTTCCTTTTCCCTCCTGTATTACCTCAGCTCTCCAAACTGTCTCCTTATCTCTATAGATAATGGCTTGTAGATCTGCTGTCCATCTCCACAGAGCTGTCACTTTGAGACACGGTTTTGGAGCACACTGCCTTATAAATAACCTTAAGACTAACATATTGATACTAACACCCAAAAAACTTTAATTCTGATTTCATGGGGACTTTAAGCTTTTTTTTGGGTGGGGAGATTGGATATCGGATCCATACTTAAAGCACACCTACATGCAATGCTGCCTAAGACTTTGACCCAAACTAGTAATGTTCTGCGGCGCATAATTTTGCTAGACGTTTTTGAACAGCTTTTGTGTCAGAACCACACCTATGATGCCTAAAGATGTTCCCTAGGTAGGCATCGCAATGGGTTTTGAAACACAACTCTTGATTCAGACATCTGGTGTAATGAACACACTGCCAAGAGTAACACAGCCAGTAAGAACGAGTACAAAATTTTACATATGTAAGTTCACACTGGGTTTTAATAATAAATCAGTAAGAATAAGATGGAATACTGGATTCAAAAAGGCTGACAGAGTAGTGTGAGCTGTCACAAAGCATTACACACTCAAACTGACTCGCAAAAGCTGCAAGTGAACATAGAACCAGCTGGAACCACTCCCTATAACACACATACTAAGAGACACTATGTGTCATTACCTCCCAAGTTTCAGGGGTAGAACCAAAAAAAAACATTCCCCTACAAGACAATACAAGCTCAAAGGGCAAAACTAGATAGTAGAGGAGCATGTTCAGAGGACATTTCTTAAAAGGTCACATACATCCACCCTGCTGCCTCTCAGACCTTGCAAGATTTATTTTCTTTTGCCTGTTACTTCATTTTCTCTCTCTTACATTCACTCTCATTTAAGAAATAGTTCACTCAAAACTGAAAATTCAGTCATTATTTACTCGCCCTCATGCCATTTCAAACTCGTATGGTAATTTTTCATTTTTATGGAACATAGAGAATTTTGGAAAAATATTCACTTGCTTCTTTCATACAATATTCATAGACTAGTCTTTCCAAAAAAGAAGAAAATAAAATTGTTGGGAGAAACATGTTAAAAAAAAAATTGGTGGGCATTAACTATGCCATTGATAATGTGTTATTTGTTAAATAACAACATATCCAGTTACTTTGTCAACTAAGTAACATTTTATAAAACAAAATAAATATATAAATACATTGATTTAAAAAAATGTATGTTTGGAGAAATAAGGGTATATATAAGATTTACAAGCAAGTTTTTTTGTGTGCGTGAACATGATTGGCTTTGTGTTTTACCAAAATTAGCACTTCTAATGTAAAACATTTTTTTAAATTTAATTTCAGTTAAAGTTTATTTTATTTCAAGTAATGATTTTATTTATTTTTATGTTTTAATTTTAGTTCATGATAATATTCCTGGTGGAGATGATGCATTCTGATGCCATAATATCGATTTGTTTGAGGAACAACCCAAAATGTAAGTACTTATTCAGAAATATACAAAAATATATCATGGTTGTGATGGGAGATCATCATATGGCCTCAGAAGACTTGGAATATAACACATGGATGTCATACTACTTTAATGGTGCTTTTCTGTGTTTTTTGGAGCTTGACAGACTTGTCACTGTGAACTGTCACTGTATGTAAAAGAGTTGTGTGAAAATCTCTTTGTATTCTACAAAAAATAACAGTACAAGTACTTGGAATAACATGAGGGAAAGTAAATAATGACAGAATTTTTTATATTTTGTGTGAACTATCCTTTTAAACATGATCCAATGTGTACAGAACATGCATGTCGCCACTTAGCAACATTCCTGTTATGACATTAACAAGCACAATGCATCTGGCGTGTAATATTGTAGCGAGTGTAATTACAGGGCATGCTGTGGAACCTGGCAGCAGAGGCAGCGTGCACACATGACGGGCTTCTAGTCTGCTTTTATCACAGGTTTCATCTGATGTCACACCTCCACACAGCCTGCCATGGAAGAGTGCCTCCATAGCTCACTGCCTGTTAGGGAAAGGACATTTCCTCCGGCCCTGCTACAACAACAAGCCATAAGAGACAGTGACGGTACTTGTGTTTAATAGTGTGTTGCAGATAGTGGGTGGCTGCGTGTATGTGTATATGTTTTTTTATGTGTATGTGTGGGTGTGTAGAAAAAAGGCATTTCAGTTCTGTCTTCACATTCCATCGGTTGGAATACAGTCAATAATGAGGCAAATCACATCTTTTATAGTGATAATATGATATCTCACTCAAGTCGCTAAAAAACAACAAATAGAGAATGAGAGAGAGCATTCGCTGTAAAACTTACTTAAAGCATGCAGTGTGCTCAGTGAATTCCACTGGATGATACTAAATTTAAACATCAGTAACGGTTTAAAGTAAGCTTTGAAGTCAACATAAAATGACAATCAAATACCATTTTACTTCCTTAATCAGGGTTTGAAATGAATGTTTTCACTCACCAGCCAGTTCGTATGGAGCCCCAGATATGACAAACATATGGGAAAAAAATGCCACGAATGAAGAATTCATTCCTAGGATATATTAATTTGTTCCCCATGATTTATTAATTCAATCCCTCATTTTAGGCAAATTGTGACTATGTTGTAATAATTGGCTCCCACAATTTATTAATTCATTCCCTTGTTTAATTTAAAGCAGTACAACTTTACATTTATGCAGTTATAGTACAGTGTGGCCAGGATTTAAAGGGATAGTTCACCCAAAAACGAAAATGACCCCATGATTTACTCACCCTCAAGCCAGGTGTAAATGTCGTTCTTCTTTCAAAATAATACAATTGGAGTTATATAAAAAAATGGCCTGGCTCTTCCAAGCTTTATAATGGCAAATGAATGGTGGTCAAGGTTTGGAGGCAAAATAAAGTGCATCCATCCATCATAAAAAGTGCTCCACGTGGCACAGGGGGGTTAATAAAGGCCTTCTGTAGCTAATTGACGCATTTGTGTAAGAAAAGTATTCATATTTAAAACTTTATAAAGTGTAATCTCTAGCTTCCGCTAACTGTCGTGCACACGTTCACGAGAGAGTGAACCAAGTTTTGTTTACAGCAAAGGAAAACCAGTGTCCTCTTGGCTTATATCAAAATCCTCTGACACTTTTCCTTACAAATCCTTGTTTTCTACTTCTAATTCATGACCGTTTTTTTGTTTTGCTCGCTCCTTTGCGCTTCCGCATTCATTACTTCTCACCGGAGCTTACACTATGTAAATCATGGGGTAATTTTCATTAACTAAAATGAGGAAACAAATAAGTTGTGGGAAAAACTGTTAATTTGTGGCTACGATATATTTTATTAATATTAATATATAGAGTCCAGGGCTCTGTAAATTAGACAAGCCAAAACAAAAATCTCAGGGAAAAAAAAGCTTGATTTTAAATATATGCATTTTATTTCATCTGATTCGGAGGCTTTCAGCTGTACGACAGTCACTCAAGCAGATATCGTAAAAAAAAAAATAGAAAAAGACAAAATTCTCAAGTGACTTCTCTTATAAAACAGCATTTTAGCTCACTTAAAGATTAGCTGACACGCTTTGAATTCATAAAGTAATCAGTTTCCTCACAAAAGTCAGGGTACTGAATTCAGTGTATTGAAGCCTCTCCAATACTGACTCCATTCAAAATCACGAGAGAGTGAACCAAGTTTTGTTTACAGCAAAGGAAAACCAGTGTCCTCTTGGCTTATATCAAAATCCTCTGACACTTTTCCTTACAAATCCTTGTTTTCTACTTCTAATTCATGACCGTTTTTTTGTTTTGCTCGCTCCTTTGCGCTTCCGCATTCATTACTTCTCACCGGAGCTTACACTATGTAAATCATGGGGTAATTTTCATTAACTAAAATGAGGAAACAAATAAGTTGTGGGAAAAACTGTTAATTTGTGGCTACGATATATTTTATTAATATTAATATATAGAGTCCAGGGCTCTGTAAATTAGACTAGCCAAAACAAAAATCTCAGGAAAAAAAAAAAGCTTGATTTTAAATATATGCATTTTATTTCATCTGATTCGGAAAAAAAGCCAACCCATTCTCACTCCAAAGGGGATAATGATAATAAAAAGTCATGCCCCAAATATCATGTCATGACGATAAAATTATATCCCAGCATATAATTACATGATAATAAAATCCCCATGCCCTTCGCATCAGTATATCAATGGCAAATGTTTCTCAATGAAAGCAATATGGCACATTGCAATAAAGGCCTAAAGGGCGCTGTTGCTGTTGGCATCTGTAGAATGACACGCATAAGTTGTGGAATTGCAGCGTTTATCAGAAACCTAGGAAACGAGAATGGTACCGGATGAGATAAGCCGTGCCTAAAACATTTCCCAGGTATCGCACATCGATACGTCTTTCTGTACTTTTCAAGTTCAAGGCGAACATTAACTAAAATGAGGAAACAAATAAGTTGTGGGAAAAACTGTTAATTTGTGGCTACGATATATTTTATTAATATTAATATATAGAGTCCAGGGCTCTGTAAATTAGACTAGCCAAAACAAAAATCTCAGGAAAAAAAAAAAGCTTGATTTTAAATATATGCATTTTATTTCATCTGATTCGGAAAAAAAGCCAACCCATTCTCACTCCAAAGGGGATAATGATAATAAAAAGTCATGCCCCAAATATCATGTCATGACGATAAAATTATATCCCAGCATATAATTACATGATAATAAAATCCCCATGCCCTTCGCATCAGTATATCAATGGCAAATGTTTCTCAATGAAAGCAATATGGCACATTGCAATAAAGGCCTAAAGGGCGCTGTTGGCATCTGTAGAATGACACGCATAAGTTGTGGAATTGCAGCGTTTATCAGAAACCTAGGAAATGAGAATGGTACCGGTTGAGATAAGCCGTGCCTAAAACATTTCCCAGGTATCGCACATCGATACGTCTTTCTGTACTTTTCAAGTTCAAGGCGACAGTTCATAACAGTGAATCTAATTATCTAAAATGAAGCACAGACAAACAAACAAACAAATAAATAAATAAATATTTCCAAAAAAAGGCAAAATGGCCAATCTTTCAGCCTAGGGTGAACTCAGTATGTACATATATTTGTCCCAAATAGTTGTCTTTGAAATTTGATGGAAATCTATGTGAATGGCACTCTGTTTCATGGCAAGGATTTTGATCAGCCCCTGAAGTCGTCGCCATCAGTGTGCATACATTCATAGAAAACAATGTGTTTGAAAAAGTTCCTTTAATAGCAAGTCCGTTCACTTCATGGCCATCTTGGGAACAAGATGCAAGCACAGCTCCCAACTGCCTGAATGTGTAAACACTGCAATGTCAAAAATCACATACCAATGGGAGTCACTTTTAGTGAATGAATAATATCTTATGTTCTACACTATATGCTAGCACCCCATAAAAGCAAAAATAACATTTAGCAGATATAAGCATTTAATTTTTTTTTTTTGCTATATTGAAAGCTAATATATAGCCATTATACTGAAGTTTCATCATTTAAAAAACTTTTTTTTTTGGTCCAATAAAATGTGAACATTTTTGTCAAATAAAATGATCGCTATAGTCTCAGAAAAAAAAAAAAAGTATGAAAGCTGTCACTGGGGCATTACCTCTTCAGAAGCTCCATACTGGTACCAAAAAGGGACAACTTAGTACATATTAGTATCTGAAAGGTACAAAAGTGCATTTTTTAAATTTAATTAAAAATGTATTATTAATTGATTATTAATAAAGTAATTATTTAAAAAATGCAAAAGAATGTATTGCCTTTCTTTTGCCTTTTTTTCTGCATAATACAGTATTTGTGTTGCATTCCTAAATGCTTGTGGATGCATTTCTAAAATGACTTTACATGTCAAACCATTTGCAAAGTACACAAAGCGATTATACCACTTTTAAAAGCATAGCCTTGTCTAAAAAACAGACCTACAACTGTATTATCTGCCTATCCGACAAATTCCACAGCTCTTGGAAAAAGTCTACTGTGTATTTTCATAAACGCGGACACCAGCAGGATCACTTAACATCATTTATTTATCCATAACAGACTGTCACACGCGTGAAGGGACCATTAATGTTTCCTTTGTTCGAGGTTCATATAAAAGTCATGAAACAGAACTGCCAAATTATAATGTTCTTTTGAAGGCTGACAGGTAATGTATTACCGAACGTCTCGGAGAGAACTTGTATTCCTCTGATACCCAATCAGATGCTCTTGATAGGAAGACCATACTGATTTGCCATGAGAGCAGCCCATCAAAGAGGCCCTCGTCTACCTCCAGTTTAACAAGAAGCAAGGGATTGTTCTCTCATTGAACCTTAGGAGTTCCTTGTCCTTTGATTCCACTCAGAGGGGATCGAAAGTGGATGAGTCTTGCTCCAGGTAACGATGACAATCGCTCATCAGCCTCTCAGCGGGGGTGTCAGCCGGAGGAAATCAGGCCTGGCACTCCTCCAGTCAGCATCTCTCTGAGCACCGATCCCCCAGTCAGGCCTGCTGAATCTCAACCTAAACGACACTGCATGTGCTTGAAACTCGAAAAAATTCATGGAGAGGGGTAATATATATTTGATCTTTGAATTTACATGGCCAGGTGACTTCTTTAAGACCTGTTGGAAGGCTGTTGCTTAATAATAGCTCATCAGATCTATCTCATTGGGCCCACAGCACTTTAAAAGTATAGGCTTGTAACCAACTTCGCGCCACTTTTGACATCCGTAGCCTATATATTTTACAACCTATGTATTAAATGTTTGCACTTTTCAAGGTGACTCCGATCAAATCACGTGGATTGTTAAAAGAACAGTTCACCGAAAAAGGAACATTTCCAAAAAAACTCTCCGGCAATCCGAGATGTAGATGAGATGTTTCTTCATCAGGACAGATTAGGAGAAACCATCACCAGTGAATGGGTGCCGTCAGAATGAGAGTGCTGATAAAAACGTAACAATAATCCACAAGTATATCCATGTCACGAATCCGGTCCTTGGCCTTCCGGCCGATTGCCACTAGAGGTCCCTCTACCATTACATTGACTCTCACACTACACAGACTGTTATATGTCACGCCGGACTACATTTCCCATCATTCATTGCACTTACACAGCTGAATTCACTGATCACACAGCCGTCACTATCACACACTCACCTGAGAGCCATTACATACTCTATTTAACACTTTCTCAGTTCCTGTTCAGATTGCCGTGTATTGTTCTGCATTTTCCACTCCCCTAGTGTTAGCTGCATTACCGAGCCTAGTGTCTTTTATGTTCATCGTCTTGCCTTGTCTGTTTCCCCCGTGTTCTGATCACTGCCTGTGGACCTGGATTATCCCTCGAGTCTCGCCCAATTGGATACTGTTCGCCCCTGCTCTTGCCTTGCCATCAATATACCTGTTTGCCATTGTCTGACCTATGCCTGTTTTTGACCACCTCTCTTATGAATAAAGCCTTGCAGATGGATCCGCACGCTTCCTGTATTCCCTCTGTTACAGAATACACGGCCCAACAAGGATCCAGCACCTTTTCAGAGGAACATTGGCCAGGTATGGACACGGCAAGGATTTTGTTAGCCCTTAGACAGGGCCCGCGATCACTAGAGAACTATGGTCGCAAATTTTTAGCCATAGCACACTATTCTGATCTACCAGACTGTCTTTTGATAGAGTTTTTTTGTGATGGCCTTTTGAGCTTAGACGTGAGGGTCCGCGTTCGTCACTGAGTTGTTTTTTGGACTTTGCTTTGTTGACTGTTGGCTCTCTATTCACTGTGGGTATCGCAGAAGAACGCGACCCCGCACTCACTCGTGTAATGGCCCCCACACTAGATTACGCTCACAAAATGGCGGATACAACAGAGCCCCGTTATGTAAAAGTTGATCTTCATGAACCAAGTCAAATCACAGTTGATCATCGTGAGTCAAGTCAAGTCACAGCTTATCTTCCTGAGTCCAGTCAAGTCACAGCTGATCTTCCTGAGTCACGTCACAGCTGATCCTCCTGAGTCACGTCACAGCTGATCCTCCTGAGTCACGTCACAGCTGATCCTCCTGAGTCACGTCACAGCTGATCCTCCTGAGTCACGTCACAGCTGATCCTCCTGAGTCACGTCACAGCTGATCCTCCTGAGTCACGTCACAGCTGATCCTCCTGAGTCACGTCACAGCTGATCCTCCTGAGTCACGTCACAGCTGATCCTCCTGAGTCACGTCACAGCTGATCCTCCTGAGTCACGTCACAGCTGATCCTCCTGAGTCACGTCACAGCTGATCCTCCTGAGTCACGTCACAGCTGATCCTCCTGAGTCACGTCACAGCTGATCCTCCTGAGTCACGTCACAGCTGATCCTCCTGAGTCACGTCACAGCTGATCCTCCTGAGTCACGTCACAGCTGATCTTCCTGAGTCCAGTCAAGTCACAGCTGATCTCCCTGAGTCCAGTCAAGTCACAGTTGTTCTTTGTGAGTCAAGTCACAGTTGATCGTCGTGAGTCCAGTCACGTCACAGCTGATCTTCCTGAGTCACGTCACAGCTGATCTTCCTGAGTCACGTCACAGCTGATCATCCTGAGTCACGTCACGTCACAGCTGATCATCAGGAGTCTTGTCATGTCCTGTCTGTTGCACCCAGATCATCAAGGTCAGTGTTTAGGTATCCCAGTCTGGTATCTAGTGTGAGGGATACACCAATGGTGTCTGCACGCACAGCTGATATCCAGCCCCAAGACTCACTCCAGTGCCAGCTCCTCGAAAGCGCTTTGCTGTGCCTGCTCATCCAGAACACTCTCCACTGCCAGCCCCACGTAAGCGCTATCCTGATCCCCAGTACTGCCCTGGAAGGGCTCCAGATCCTCAGTTCCGCCCAGGAAGGGTTTATGTCACTGAGTTAAGCCCAGGGTGGGCTCCTGCTCTGTCTGCTCCGCCATGGAGGTTTTCTGCTCAGTCTGCTCTGCCCTGGTGGGCTCCTGTTCTGTCTGCTCCACCTTGGTGCCCTGCTCTGCCGGCTTTGCCTCAGTTCCAAGTCTCTCCATTTCCACATGGATCTGGCCCACCGTCCCTCCCCCTGTTCCGCCTCCGCTCCACCACCACAATGACGTGCTTATCAGAGGCACGGAGGCTACTACATGCATTAGATGAACTGTGACAGAGGAACCAAACAGTGTAGCTTTATTTCCACCAGAGAAATACTTGTCGTTAGTGTGGGACCATTTTGGGTACACCAAGAATGACCAGGGTGTCATTTAAATATTGCTGTAAAAATCTGCTGCTAAAGAGCGAATACATAAGGGATAATGCACGGCTTGATGTACATTGAATGATTTTAATGCACGATGTGAAGATAAGAACCACCTGACGCGAAGCATTTGTGACTGAAAACTACTGCGTGTGACTGAAAATGTTTTAGGAGCACCAGTGCGACTGACCCGATCATCATCATATTTGTGATCGTTGAGGGGAGCTTCAAAGCTTTCTACGTGTTTTTGCAGTGTTGAGTAATGTATCACAGACATATCTCACAAATCCTTTCATAAGCAAAGCATAGACCGGGTGTAACTAAGAGATTCATTGCGCAGTGTAGAGAGCTTCGTTGATTATAAATGTGCGATCGAGATGAACTAAGATGAGTGACAGCTTTTAATGATTTTTAAGGGAGTTTGTAAATGTGATACTGATTTAATACAATACAATTCAATAAACAAGAAGTTAATATTAAGTGACTTACATTGTCTGACTATAACACTATTGTCTGATTTTGCTCTATTTCGTCGTCGAAAATAGTTTAAAACAAAGACACAGCAGAGC
>NW_015506056.1:17695-29438 GCF_001515645.1 Sinocyclocheilus grahami | reverse complement strand
AAAAAACTGCTGCTAAAGAGCGAATACATAAGGGATAATGCACGGCTTGCTGTACATTGAATGATTTTAATGCACGACATGAAGGCAAGAACCACCTGACGCGAAGCTACAGCTCGGTTAGCTCCGCATTCTGCCCGCTTCAGATCAGAAATAGATGAAATAGTGCGGTAAGATTACATTTATTTGAATTAATTAATTATAACATTTAGCTACTTTAATTAATTATTATTCGAGAGAGAGAGGAAGAAAAGTAAGCGTAGAGCCCTGCTACCTGCGTCTGTGCGTCTCTCCAGTAGGCTATTTAATCTATTTTATTAATAAGTTACGGGGCAGCATTCTCAAGAAGTTTGTGTCCTCCTGAATGTTTGTACACGTGTGCGGCGCGATCTCACAAACCAAAATAATATACATGATTTTCTCAGGCCACATGTAAAATCACATGAATTATTATAATGATTATTAAAATTAATAGGCTACGTATGGATGACACTTGATTACAATATTTCAGTTTATTTCCATCATTAGTAACAGTTTCCCTTGTGGGACAAATAAAGTCAATATTAGTCATATATTAATAATAGGCTACTTCATTTGTTATTTACTATCCCTGTTATAGTATTATTCATAAGTAAAAACCAACAATATTTTTTTTTCACCATGTTTCCAAAGTCTCTACCCCAGGTCCAAAAGAAATGTAAAGAATGTACAAACTGAAAACATTAAATACTTTTGCGATCTATTTCCATTTGTTATTTTCAAAAGAGAAATACTGTCATGGATATAAGAAATGGATATAAGAAATAAACTCATGGATGGCCTGAGGGTGAGTACATTTTCTGCATATTTAAATTTTTGTGTGAACTATTCCTTTAATGAAAATTATCAAAACGCATCGGAAATACAGTATAAAACAGAGAGAGCTACTCCTTTAAAGTTCACAATTGTCTCTGAATGAACGTTGGCGTGTGCATGCACATCAAACAGACGGCACAATAATTCTGACTTTACTATGTTAAATATGCATTTTTGGACTTGTAATGAGATATAAATGTAATATGATTTACATACATAAGTTCCAGTATGCAAACGTTTTGGAGGACATCACCGGTGTGCAAGATGTGTCTTTTATAATAAAACTCAAATAAATAAATGCCTGCTTTATAAATCAGATTAATCAAAAGATACGATAATAGATAAATCCATTTTCAAAATAATTGTCAGTTGCAATCCTAGATTCAACAAAATTAGCACTGCCACATTTACATGGGCCACAAAGTAGAAATGTTTTGCAACTTTGTTAAATGACAACATAAGCACTGTTTTTTAGTGAGCTGCCTACATTCATTTTAGTGAGCTGTATTTTAAGGTATCATAGGTGCTTCTGAAACATGCAGGATGTTTAAGTGAGAGAAATGTTGAAAATATGATTACAATTTATTTGGTACCAAAAAAAAATGGTTATAGTATAAAGTAGTTTGCTTGCATCGTATCTACACCAGATCCAACCGTTGTTGCAACTCATGTTGCATCGTGCTAGAAGCTGTCTACACTGGATCCAATGTAGACCGAATAAATGTTTAGTTTTTTTTTTTGTCTTTAGTCGCATTGTGCCTGTTTTTAATTTTGGGAGTAGTAGAGGCCTATATATTCTGGGGGGGAAAAAAAGAGTTTAACCTCTTACTGAACACCTAAGCTAATACATATTCACTTTTTTATTCTCTGTTCGGTTTTAGTTTTCTGACTTGTAATATGTCTGATATGAAACTTTCGGTTACATTTCTCTGTGCCCCTGGGTGAGTGAGTACCTTAAGTCTGTCAGTATTTCCAGCGGAGGCTTAATCTGAAGTGAGGTGTCAACACTGACAAATCTCTTCAACATGCCAAGTCGAAAATTTATGTAAAATTCTGACACATTTACCAACTTACAAGAAAGTTGCATCATTAAAGAGAGGTTAAGGTAACACAATAAACACAACCAGCCAAAAAGATACCCAAACATGTCTGCCAATCTAACGGGTTGCAGCGGCAAGACAAGACCTCCATTATCAGCCTCATTCAGATGGAAATACTAGCTGCCAGACATGAGAACCACAGAACAACTTTGTTCACGGTGGCTCAACAACCTCAGAAACACATTAATTCTGGATAGATTCACTTTTACAAGTCTTACAAACAAGCCTCTTACAGCAAAAGCAAAGTGACATGTATCTCAAATGGTAATTATGCCACGTCTACAACAAGGTGACAAAACCAGGTGTCAGCTTTGATGCACTAGATACACAAAAAGCAAAACAATGCCTGAAATATATTACATAAACAAAACAGCCATCCAGTAGAACAAACAAATGCATCTCATTCAGATTCCATCAAACAGTGTCACTTTTAATTAGCAGCAAAGAGCATATCGTTTAGTGCAAACTGATCCTTTCTGCTGAGCAAAGCGAAATGCTTCTGTTTAGCACAACACATTGAGTATTAACATCTGTAGGGATTATTTAAAGATCACTATTATATGCATTAGCTGAATGGAGTTCAGTTACATCTGAGAATTCATCTGGATAAATGATCAATTATACAGTACTGTATATCTTCAGATCTTGGCACGAGTTTTGTAAGATGTAAGACAATGTAAGACAGTAAGATGAAAGACAGGCCACTGGGTGATACTGCTAGTCACGGTCCAATGATAATACTAGGATTTCTTGCAGCAAACAATAGAATTTAGCTTTTCATAACCATCTTCCCTTTCACTAAGGCTTAGAATTAAACAGGCAGTTTTGTTATGGCTATGCCTTAAAAGCTTTTATTTAAATGCCCTATTTGCATGTGAAATGAGAATGTGTTTACTTTGCTATCTTGTCCAATATACTTCCCAATCATTCAAATACAGCCTCTTTGAAAAGTCTGCAATTGGGACAAATTCATAAAACAATCAGCACTGAATTTAGGATCAGGTAATAGGTTTTATTTTTTTCCCCCAAATTCCACTTTATTCCCCCCCAAAATTATGTTGATGTTGTTTTTAATTGACCTGGATTCCATTTTAATGTTTTAATTAAAATGTAACAATCAAAAGAATATCTAATAAACTCAAATAATTAGGGCTGGGTATCGTTCAACATTTTTCGATATCGATACCGATACCTTGACTTCGATACCGGTTCCTGAACGATACTTTTTCGATACCAATCTTATTAAATCAATTTTAACAAGATAACATTATCTAAAAAAAAAAAACTTTGGTTTTATTTTTCAGCTTGTTGATGTTCATACAAACTCGAAGACTCGTCTCCTGAGCCACTGCACAAAGGAACAAAATGTAACCAACACAATCAATCAGTGCAAAATAGTTTTAATAAAGCTCAAATAGTCTTCAGTTTACACATCTGTTAGGCTACATTTACACTAGTTAGTGTTCGTTTTAAAACGCATAGCTCCGACAGAATCATGATTTCTATTTATTGTCCACTGATTTACTGATGAGCATTAGCAGCTTCCAGCGCCGTCTGCTTGTGTTCTCTCTTCCATGATCGCTGCTCTGACGCAGAGGTAATAACATATTTAATTTCAGCAACATTACATGGCCAAAACACACATTAGATGGCAGGTCCGGATTTACCTATTTTTGTTTTTAATTTTTGGGCCCCCTTCCCTATTAATATAATAGACCTAATATTACCACCCAAGCAAACAAAAATATTTCTTAATCAGTGGAAACGATACAGTGTTTTCTATCGGAATAAGCGCTTGCGTTCAGTCAATAAAAATCGAATAATTCTTAATTTGTTTGAGAACTGAGGAAGACCATACCATATAGTCGTGGCCACATAACCACCTCCGGGAGTGCATTATTTCTCTAATAATTTTAACGGCCTGGAGTCCCAACCACACGTCAAGCCATTGTGCTGAAAATTAGTTTCAAGACATTTGACATGTTTCCGTCCTGAAATCTCGTCTGGGTTGAACTAACTTTAAGCACCTCATCCCAAACCTTCCGTTGCAAATTCCAAAACGTCATTTTAGAGCTGATAACAGAGGCTTGAGCCATTGATATGCAAGCCCCGTTCACACCGCCAGCGACTTTTTCGCTGTTTGTCGCTTGTAGCTGGCAATTGATGTCTCTAGTGGGCGTTCCCACTACTGGTTGCCCAGTTACCCCGTAACACTCCACTACAGCAGATGAATCACGTGCTCTCCACTGACTTCACTCCCATTGGTTGTCGCTCGCGAAATTCGCTGCTTATTTGCATAAAGTTGAAGAGTTCTGAACTTTTGTCGCTTGACTCGCATCGCTTGACACGCCCACATTCCGTCGCCAACGGTCACTGTCGCTCGTGTCACCGGAAGTCGCCAGCTCTCCATTGAAAATGAATGGTATTATGTTGCTCTGTCGCTGTGTGTCGCTGGCGGTGTGAACGGGGCTTTACGCAGTTATTAATGCAGTCTAAATGCGGTTATTAGAGAGAGGGAGAGAGAGATATTAAGTGCGTGTGAATACCTGCGTCTCTCAGCAGCAGCGTCTACTAATAGCGAATCTTTAAGTTAAACTCCTTCACGAACCTCGCTACTGAGAAATGTCATGTAGCTTTTCAGCTGCGAAACTATTTACTGATAAACTCGCGGTGCAGCACTGACAAGAAGTTTCTGTTCACGTCTCCACGTGTCTGCACTGTGTGTGCGTCTGAGAGAGACTGGGAGAAAGAAAGCCTGATTTCCGTAGCCTACATAAAAAAGGTGGAAGACATGGAATTAGTTTGTCATTTTTTACCCTATTGTTTGTTATATTTATTTGCTCAATGTCTTGAGCAATGCGTAAATCCGGCCCTGTTAGACGGCAATCGGAAGTTATTACAAACACTCGATGGTGGTTTAAAGTGAGTTTTGAGTAAAAGCGGAATATAAATCTTATTTATTGTCTTATGTAGCATGATGCTACAGTTTGCATTACTGGTCACAACACGCGCTTTCGGTCGTGTAACGTTAGTATGAACGGACATCTGCATATGATCGGAACTCCACGCAGCTCCCGCGCTACTCTATACTGGTGGTATTACAGTACCACGAGAGCTAAAGAGAGCAGACTGCTCCGTGTGCTTTCGAATCGCTCTCGCGGATGATCGATCTGCGCCACGCCTCTAGTCGAACACACCGGCAAGTGCTGCAGGCTTATTGGCTCATTGACGCTGATGAGATTAACTCCTTAGATATCGAAATTTGGTACCGAACGACAAGACGTTTTTCGATACTCAATGGTATCGAGGAATTATCGAGGCAATTCTGTCGGTGCCTAAAAGTATCGAACTCGATACCCAGCCCTACAAATAATACATTTAGGGTTTTTTTTTTATTTATTTAAAAATAAAATTACCCTATGAAATTCTAATTAAAATTTTTCTGGACTCTGTGTTTTTAATTTAAAACAAATGGTCGGCCAAAAACGATGGTAATTAAATGAATATATAATTAAACTTTTCAAATAAGTAATCAAGTGAAAATTTAACAATTTTCATTGTACTTTTTGGCAAACCAAGTGCTTCACAACAGAGGTCGACGGAGTAAAAAAAAAAAGTACATTCTACTGTACAATAGTGATATATTTATGTAATATCATCTTCAAGGTAAACCATATTTTTATTTTGGCAGATTGTAGTAAAGACCTGAGAAACCACTTTATTTTAAGGTGTCCTTGTTACACCTTACATGTACTTACTATTATAATAACAACAATATATTATGCATAATTACATGCAAGTAATAAGCCAAACCCTAATCCCAACCCTAACCATATAGTAAGTACAAGTACATGTAGTTGATTAAGATTACTCTGTACTTAAATGTATAATTACACTGTAAAAAGGACACCTTAAAATAAAGTGTAACCCTTATTCTTTAGACAACCTGCTGTTTCATTCATTTAATTGTAAGAAACGTTGTGAATGCATTCATATATAGATTAAAATATATAGAAGGACCTTAAGAAACATTGCAGCATCTTGAGAAAAATAATCAAGATATACTGATGTATAACTGTACCTAGTTCAGGAAGTTCAGCCGAGTTTCAGTTAACGGTTTATTTGGAATGAGGAGGAAGTTTTCAGTTCTGTAACTCACCGTATCTTTACTTAGTACATTGAAGCTTTACTTTCAACAGTGTGATATATTTCAAAAGGAACCAGGATATTCAACAATATAAACTGTGGTCGTTATATACCAGAATGGAGCCAAGTGGTTGGAAAATGTGACTGAAAAGTAAAAGTGATTCCTAGTCATTTGAAAAGGAAAATAGTTTCAAAGGCAGAGCACGTAATTGCATTTTGATAAAATATTACAAAGACAACTGTTACCCTGATGGATAATGCACAGAAAGACTAGGAACATGGATCAAAAAAATATAAATAGGCTTGATTTAGATTTTTTTCTCCTGATATGAAATCTCAAAGGATAAAACAAGGCTTTGATCAAGGTTGCCAAACCAGCAGGCCAAAGATCAGTTTTTTGTTTTACAAACATATTTCTGCAAGCAACATATAAATACTGTAGCTAAACACTGCTTGATGTGTAAATAGATATGTTTTTCTGTCTGCTGGAAGGAGTTCTAATACACAATAAGTCAACTGAGTGCCCATAAACCAACAATGACAGCATCCAGGACATGCACATCTACATACACCAGCCAGAGGGTCAGAAATTTAGCCATTTATAAAAGTTGGATATTTTAGTACCCTTGATATGATATAGTTTTTGTTATTATTTTGAATTTTTTAAATATGTTTGGTTGGTTTCTATTACCTATTATATTATTTTATTTATTTATTTTTGTGTCTTTTTTTGTTTTGTTTTCTAGTTTCTTTATTTATTTGGTTCCACAGTGTTTGCTGATTTTCAGTTTTATATACCTATTTAAACTTTGTGTAGCCTAAGTAATTTGTTATTTTATTAGGCATATATGGTGTATTTTTATTCGTTTTGTTAATAAAAGTTCTGAGTTTGACGTTGTTGCTTGAATTGAATCAACACTGAATTGCCGCTAATTTGAAAGTGAAAGTAAAAAGCACATGGCGCTTTTTCAAGCTATTTGAAAACCAAGAAATCCGAGAAAAAGAGGGAAAACTCAAACGAACAATTGCTTGACGCCGAATTGCGGCGTTTGAAAGTTTGAAAGTGAACGTAAAATGCGCACGGCACTTTTACAAGCCATTTGAAAGCAAAGAAAAGAGGGAAATGCAAACGAAATGCAAACATCCCCCCCCCACCCCCAACGGTGATACCGGTATTACCAGTGTTGTTACACATCGATTAACCGGTGGGAAAATTTCCTCACCGTCACAACCCTAGTTTATATTAGATCTGTGTGGCAGCAGCGTAATGCAGTATACAATCAATAAATCCACTGCTGAAATCTGAGCAGCTTGTTTTTTAATAAGCTTGGAGGAAAGGCTTAACCAGAAAAATGACGGTTATTCTTTTTCACATTTTCTGGATTGGTAGATGCACAGGGGACCCGATTGTAGCACTTAAACATGAAAAAAAGTCATGATATGTCATGTTATGTATATTTTCATGATATGCCACCTTTAAAAGGTAATTTATTCCTGTGATGTAACGCTGAATTTTCAGCATCATTATTCCAGTCTTCAGTGTCACATGATGATTTAAAAATCATTCTAATATGTCGATTTTCTGCTCAAGCAACATTTCTTATTCTTATCAGTGTGAAAAACCTTTAAGATTTGTGCACAGACAACAAAGTTGTCAAAATTATCCCTGTTTTCACAGATCTGCGAAAAAGACTAAAAACACTATTATGCATGTCAGGCCAGTAGATGGCGATGTCACTTTGTAAAGAAACACTATACGCCTACGCACATTCGTATTACTATAGACTGAATATGTAATTTTTTTATGTTTGCATGTTCAAAAGGTTGCATTTTCAGGCTCCCACAATGCCGTTGTCTTGTAAATGAATGGCCAAAATGTATAATAAGCTTTTTCATTTTTAGTTGAAAACGGTGCCATGTTACCCCTTTTTGTGCCTTAGCTAACAACAATAAACATGCAGCAAATAAGTTAAGTCTGTAGCGAGCATAACAAAAACAACATAGTGAAACACTGGTTGAGAAAATCTGTTAACATACCGTCCAGGTATGTTCATTTAGCAACACTAGAGATGTTAAATTATGTTTTAAAGAGTGTCAATAAAGAGTGTTTCTCTCATTCAGGACTCCAGGTCATATAAGGCAACAGCTCTTGGGAGTGAATCTATAAAGGTCAGAGCCATATTCACACTGACATTGTTATAGATGGAATGGCTAGTGAAACATTTTCTAACACAGTGGAAACTGTGTAACTTGGTTCTTAGAGCCTTGAAGAATTAGAACCTTTCACTGTGTAAATAACTCCCCACAAACCAATCTTTGTTCAGATTAATTAGCCTCTCAGCATCCTGAGACCTACTGATAGAAACTAACACAGGCACACACTTGCAGTTCTGTCAGTGAGGAAAGTTATCAGTGTGGGAGGAAAGGACAAGCCTACCCAACACTGTTTACAGTGCATTTCCTGTGGCAAAGCCCCTGGAGCATTGCACTTACTCACATAAACACACACCACTCCCAGAAGACTAGTGAAATCCAAACAGAGACCTTACTAATGCAGGGATAGAGGAAGAGAAATGCTTTCAAATTTAGTGCACTGGCGGCTTGTTCTTTGTGAGAGCGGGGGGAGCACGAATGTCACTTATCAATGCCACAATGTGGACTTTTTTTATGTCTGCAATTTTGCTCCTAAATGAGGTTTCTTAAACTACAGTAATAAATGACAACAATAATTAACAGTTCAAAATTAAATTATCATATTTAGTTTACATGACAACGATTGTACTAAAAATGGCAAAGTTATTTGCGTTTTTGAAAAGTTTTAACGTACAGACGATAACTTTGTCAAAACGCTCCCCTTCACACAGATCCACAAAATTGACTAGAACAGTTGTATTATGCATGCCAGGCCAGTAGTTGGCGATACTACATGCCTGTGCACATTCGCATTTATACAGACTGAACATGTTGTACGTTTGCGCATGACATCACCATTTTCACAAATTTGCATTTTCATAGTTTACATGTAGACAATAATGGCATATTTTCAAAAACTTGCTCTTTGAATCCAGTTTTCAAAGTTCTGTGTTTTCAGGCCCTCAAAACGCCATTGTCGTGTCAATTAATGGCCGTTTTTAGTTGCTAATGGTTGTCGTATAAACTCCCCATTAAGGCCGGGACACACCAAGCTGACTTCAAAGAACTAGCGGCAACAAAAGCCGATGGTGTTGTCACCTCGCGTAAGCAGCGTCTAGACCAAAAAAGCTGTACTTAAACACACTGCACAGCCAACTGCAAACTAACACGTGCATTCTGCGCCTGCGTGAGAGGAATTAACTGTCTATATCAGCAGTTATCAATAGTATATATTCGTCATTTTAAAAGGAGAAACCGAAAGAAGGATATAGGAGAAGACCTCAAATGTGTGTCAGATATGAGAGACATCAAAAACGTCCAGTGTTGGGGGTTCTCCAGGATTACGATTGGGAACCACAGTTTCAGGAAAGATGCACGACAGGAAAATATGCAAGATGGTCAAATACATCCATTTAGAGCTTGTTTACATAGAAAAACAATTGGAAAATAGTGCACTGGGATGGAAAAACACAGCCCTTACTCATGAGTGCTTAGTTCTGACCTTTAATATAAGCTAGGGCTGCATGATAAATCGCGTGCGATATTTAACGCGCATCTTGTCAGTAAAGCCGGTTCTTTAGTCGGTGAACAACAGCTCTGTGTAGTTAATGCTGCTCCATGAGAAAGCCCGCACGTGATGGAGATTTACCGCTGATTACAGAATGGCTTTACTGACAAGAAGCGCGTTAAATATCGCATGCGATTTATCGTGCAGCCCTGATATAAGCACTTTTATATTTAATATAAGTACTTTTATACATTTATATTTCTGCTTTTAAAACCAGCTTAGGCTTGATGGTAGGGTACAGTAGGTCTAAAGGCATACCTTAATAAAAATGCTTTTCACTTCTCCCATTGTGTATAATGTATATTAAAGTAAAGATTCTGAAAGCATCGAAGGACATCCTATAATAGTTTGCCATAGCTTTACAGTAGTAACAATAAATGTGCTATTTTATGATACGATATGATCATTATCATATTTTTAAACATGATGGTTTCATTATAAACATGATGATTATCTTTAAGGTGGACACCCAAATTAATATGATATTTACCATCTGAATCTTACCTCGTTATGTTAACAAATGGAACAGTCAACCAGCTGTTTATTATCATGTTAATTATTGTGACTTTAGCCCCAAAATAGGCACTTTTTACTTCAGTCACCATACTTTTACATATTCTTCTGCTGCTTTAATTACCTTGTACAAAACTGAAAAACATTAAGAAGACCTATGTCTTAAAATAAAGTCAATAATCTTATCAATTGCTAGGTAAATATACAAAATGTAAAAAAGTATTAGATCAAATTAGCATAATTATAGGTGTGACCTTTGTTATTTTTAACCGCTGTAATTATTGTCAATGAGTCGTTTTAAATTTGCTGATATTTGAGCGTGTGCTGTAAACATTTGTAAGGCTGACTGACCAAAACATTGCTAAAAATATGTTGTAATGCGGCAAGCTTGAGTATTGTGCGGGATTTATAAATTTTTCGAGTTGTATAAAGCCTTCAGAGTGCCGTGACCTGTAATCTCTATTTGTACATGCATTACCGAAAGCAATTTTTTTTGACAAGTAAACATTATTTTCTATGGTAATCGACAATCTCACAGACACTATAAATGGATCTCAACTAACCTAGACATTCACATTCCTTTACCACAGGGTTCAGCAACCTTGGCACACAGAGGGATAATCACTGCAAGTGAGCAATACCGAAAGAAATGTTTTTCATTTAAATAAGGTACCTTGAACCTTCATACCAATGTACATTTTGAGCTATATTATTTGTACATTATTCCTCAAAGTCTAACAGCCTGTTTTTTTTAAACGTCAAGAACTATAAATACTATTTAAACTAGAATTTTTACCAATGCTAGTCAACAGATCATACGACCACTGCACATTCAAGATCAAGGAAGCAGTCAGAAAACACAAATTGAAAAAAATCACCAGCCTGTACGAATTTAGGCTCCAATGTACAATACTTCTTCCTAAATATTTCACTCAGAGATGAGGAGCAACTGTATAGCAGTTACATAGACATCATTACTTTAATGTGGACAGAAATCCGACCCCGTCATCCTTCTTACACAGTGCTGAAGATCACTAATCACCTTCATAAGGCAAAGGGCCTTTTGATCAGGCAGCACCTCTGACCCATTAGGGCGTTAAGTAGTCTCTTCAGCTTGAGCTCCCCTTAATTACCTTGACAGACTCTCTGCTGCAAAATTAGATGGGACTAATCATGTTTGCAGAAGAGCTGTGGTTCATTTCAAACTTTCATTGCTGGGTGAGAAACTCTGAAGCAGAGCTAGACTGGTTTGTTACATATCAGCTGCAATGTATGATGGCTAGTTTCTAATATAAAACAATTCTTGCTTGGATTCACATGTGCACTGATCAAACACTAACAATTAAATGTACAACATGCATTAATCAAGTAAACCGCAGATTTGGGTATATGGATGGTAAGGACAGTCTACAGATTAACCTTAAAAAAAACA
>NW_015506056.1:10232-14181 GCF_001515645.1 Sinocyclocheilus grahami | reverse complement strand
CAAAAACAAAAGTGTTGCGTTTATATTTTTGTTCAGTGTATATATTACAGAACTGAACGATGACAGCGAACAAGAGGGAGAATGTGAGTGGTGTGCGCTCTCAGGCACTGCCATTCTCAGTGCCGTCAAAATAAACGTCCCGCCTTGAACACATCGGCCAAACAGAAAAACGAATCGGCCGATGCCGATATTTGAAAAATGCCAAATATCGGCCGATATATCGGTCAACCACTAATTGTGACTCATTGTGACATACTGTCAGCATGTATGTTTCTGCCAGGTATTAAAAACAATGCAAAAGCAAAAAAACAATAACTAACCATGAACAGCGTCTAGTATGCAACTTATGCCACAGAGTATTTGTATGTATTTTATGTAAAATGTGGTTGTACTATACATACACTTACCTACATTTGCATCGACACTAAACATACAATATTAATGTATTGGCAGCATCTGAAGCATAAATAATTGACATGTAAACAACTTATGCATTATGCATAATTAATCAGTTATGCTTTTGATTGCATTTATTACAATTGAGCAGCTGGTACATTTACTTTATTTGAAATGATAACATTTCATTCTGTTCTGTGACTTCTGGTGCCATATTATATTATCTTAAACAAAACCACTTTAAAACTTCAAAATGAATCAATCATATTTCTGTAATCATTTATCCATTAAGTTTTCTGAATATGCTGCTAATAAAAAATTACCAAAAAAAAAAATGCTGAATATGCTGTGAAGACATATCCTTTAAGTACACCACAAATGCACCATAACATGATCATATTTTGTTTTTCGTTGTGCATTGTAATACAAACATTCAGAATTAATTTTATTCATTCAAACTTTATTCAGCAATCTTTGTTTACCACCTATATTGACGGTGAAATCCAACACTTTAAAAACTTTGCTGCCTCAAGAAATGTTATTGCAATAGTTTTACATCATTTGGATTACTTTGGTACTGCTTTTAACCATTTTTGGAATACATTTTTGTGATTAAACTTGTCTGTGTTATGTTTGTCTTTATATTTTTAATATAAAAAACCCAGTATTTTTTTGTATACTATTGAAAATGGTTATACTTAGGTTTGGGGATAGAGTTAGATATCTAAAATACATCTATATAAAAAAATAAGAAACCATATCCATACATTCATATTGTACATTTCAACCCATAAAGTACTTGTAAATGTATATTTCAAGGGTCAGAAGGTAACAACTGCATATTTTTCAATTACATTGTAATTTTCTTGCTTTAAAAAAAAAAAAAAATCATTATTTGTGTCCCACTGCAAAGAAGGGGAAAACATGGTAAAGAAGCACAAAGAAAGTATTATATCACATTAAGAAAAAGCTAGAGAAAATGACCACCCCAGATTCTAAGCAAGTTACTATGTGCCGCCGTTAACCACAGGATTATGTGACCTTTCCAAAAACATGCACTCCACTGAAGCATTGAATGAAGTGAACAAAATTGCACTGCCGCCCGGTGACACATCAGTGTGAAAGACGCAGTATTATTCATTTGGGTTAATTTGACTGGAGAGAAGTATTTTAAAAGCGTCTCTGAATGATAAAAGGAAATGCTAGTTTTAAAAGTTTCCTACTGGGTAGAAAGCAAGGTTAAAGCAACACATTTACAGTACAGAGGAGGATCATAAACCTATTTGAAACCGACCTTTTAGGACAATTAGTCTTTGTACAATTTTTGAAACTGATGTTATTTTATTTTGTGTGTGTATTAAATTGCAAGATAGTTTTGTCTGTGTCCCAAGCAAAGTAAGCTAAAGGACATGAGAATGTTATGAGGGTCAATGAAAGTAACTTTAATAGGCAAGTATGGAATAGTTCACCTGAAAGTGACAATCATGTCATCATTTACTCACCTTCATGCTTTTCCAAATCCTTGTGACTTTTCCCACGGAACACAAAAGGGTAGATTTGTAATACTTCTTATTTGCTCTTTTCCATGCAGCTGAATTATGAATGATTGCTTTCTCCAGTAAAACATTTGTACAGATCAAGTGCAATTCACAAGCAAAAACAGTCCCAAACCATTCTAAATGAATACAGTATGTCAATGGATTTTGATGTGAGAGGACAACAGGTGATGGGCTTTTTCACTGGAGGAAGCATTATTATGGTTTATGGACTCATATTTTGGCCAGAAGTAAAGGCTTAAAGTTAAAATGTCTTAATGGTGGATTTGTTTCTTATAAACATACAGCTTTTTACTTCACAAGATGTTAATTGATGGACTGGAGTCATGTGGATTACTTGTAGATTATTGTAATATTTTTAATTAGTAGTTTAGACTCTCATTCTGACGGCACCCATTCACAGCTGAGGATTCATTGGTGAGCAAGTAATGGCATGCTAAATTTATCCAAATCTGATCAGATGAAGAAACAAACTCATCTACAGTTATCGTATGGCTTCAGAGGACTTGGGATATAATCCACAAGTCACACTGACCACTTATATTACTTCTATGGCACTTTTGTGTCATCTTTTTAAGTGACAGTCACTGTAAAATAAAAAAGCACAGGAATAAAGAAATACAAGTTTTGAAAGACATGGGTGATTAAATGATGAAAGTTTTCATTGTTGGGTGAATTATTTCTTTAACAACATTAAACAGTTCTCCCATTGTCTGCTGTTATCTTAGAGCTAATGTGGCATTCACTAAAAACAAGTTATCTTTTGTTTCTATGTCTAAAGGTCAGCGGTGCCACATAATATTGAAAGCCTCAGTTACACACACACAAAAAAGAAGCCACAGCATTTTCACAGCCTTGGCATGGGAATCAGATAATCCAGGGGGCAACCTTGAGGGGGGTTCATTACTGTCATCTACAATCATCTAGAATCACAATTCCAGCATTCCACACACAGTATAATTCATATAAATGCATGCATTTGGCAGTCAAATACTAGCTGAAAAAGCATGCATGGATGCAAGCACAGCTGCATATTTCAAGAATGTACTGTAAATACCAGCACAATCTCATGGCAGTTCCTATTTTACCTTTTGGCAAATTGGTGGCTGATTTGTATGAATGCGTTTGATCTGCTTTCATCCCAGTTATGATTTAGGGGTGAGGTTAGTGGACCTGCTTACTTTCTTGTAAAAATCGATTCACATTGAATGAAATCACTATGTTTTTCCATGAAATCAGGTTGGAAATATACCATCTGAGCGCCGTTGGCATCCTGCATACTAGTTAGGTCTAAAAGAATACAAAAAAATAAAATTATTATTTTTTTCAAGAAAAGCACTGATCAGTGTAAGCAGCTAATAAACCAAAGGCCTCTAGTGACAGACTACACTGAGAATCACAACGGTCTCAACGTATCTGTAACTTTGATCAGTAAACTATTCGCCATTTAGAACTTCAGATAAACTCTGAGAAGATACTGTCTCACAAACATTCAAACATGAACTGAAATAGAAATGTTGACATTTCACAATGTATCTTCTCCTTTTCTATCTCTCTACCCCGAGCAGCAAAAAAAAAAAAAGGAATTCTGTAATTTTATAGTTAGGCTATCTGGTAACACTTTACTTGAAGGGGTGTGCATAAGACTTGTCATGTCATGATTATGTAGGTGTCATGTCAGTCTTATGCACACCCCTTCAAGTAAAGTGTAACCGGCTATCTCATTGCATAACTGGATGTATATTAACTTATCTGATCAGACAAGCATATTTATAATGAAATAACATTTGTTAAAGGGCTAGTTCACCCAAAAATGAAAATTCTGTCATCATTTACTCACCCTCAAGTAGTTTCAAACCTGTATGAATGTCTTTGTTCGGCAGAACACAAAGGATGATATTCTGAAGAATGCGGGAAACAGAGCAGTTCTGGGACACCATTGACTTATTGTAAACCACATTGTTCATTTAAATGGGGAGTCATCTCAATTATCACCA
>NW_015506056.1:9408-10222 GCF_001515645.1 Sinocyclocheilus grahami | reverse complement strand
TTTCTATGTCTAAAGGTCAGCGGTGCCACATAATATTGAAAGCCTTAGTTACACACACACAAAAAAGAAGCCACAGCATTTTCACGGCCTTGGCATGGGAATCAGATAATCCAGGGGGCAACCTTGAGGGGGGTTCATTACTGTCATCTACAATCATCTAGAATCACAATTCCAGCATTCCACACAAAGTATAATTCATATAAATGCATGCATTTGGCAGTCAAATACTAGCTGAAAAAGCATGCATGGATGCAAGCACAGCTGCATATTTCAAGAATGTACTGTAAATACCAGCACAATCTCATGGCAGTTCCTATTTTACCTTTTGGCAAATTGGTGGCTGATTTGTATGAATGCGTTTGATCTGCTTTCATCCCAGTTATGATTTAGGGGTGAGGTTAGTGGACCTGCTTACTTTCTTGTAAAAATCGATTCACATTGAATGAAATCACTATGTTTTTCCATGAAATCAGGTTGGAAATATACCATCTGAGCGCCGTTGGCATCCTGCATACTAGTTAGGTCTAAAAGAATACAAAAAAATAAAATTATTCTTTTTTTCAAGAAAAGCACTGATCAGTGTAAGCAGCTAATAAACCAAAGGCCTCTAGTGACAGACTACACTGAGAATCACAACGGCCTCAACGTATCTGTAACTTTGATCAGTAAACTATTCGCCATTTAGAACTTCAGATAAACTCTGAGAAGATACTGTCTCACAAACATTCAAACATGAACTGAAATAGAAATGTTGACATTTCACAATGTATCATCTCCTTTTCTATCTCTCTACCCCGAGCAGCAAAAAAAAAAA
>NW_015506056.1:8747-9035 GCF_001515645.1 Sinocyclocheilus grahami | reverse complement strand
TGTCATGTCATGATTATGTAGGTGTCATGTCAGTCTTATGCACAGCCCTTCAAGTAAAGTGTAACCGGCTATCTCATTGCATAACTGGATGTATATCAACTTATCTGATCAGACAAGCATATTTATAATGAAATAACATTTGTTAAAGGGCTAGTTCACCCAAAAATGAAAATTCTGTCATCATTTACTCACCCTCAAGTAGCTTCAAACCTGTATGAATGTCTTTGTTCGGCAGAACACAAAGGATGATATTCTGAAGAATGTGGGAAACAGAGCAGTTCTGGGGCA
>NW_015506056.1:7146-8166 GCF_001515645.1 Sinocyclocheilus grahami | reverse complement strand
TTTTTTTTTGATACAGCAGAGAAAGATCAGTGAGGTGATGCTAAAATAATTTAGTTTGATGTGATTAAAACCAGCTACATTTCATGTTGTGTTAATTGTTAGATAAAGTAATTTTATCAGTGGTTTTGTGTGATTTTAAAAATGGGACGTCTGTTTATGAAAATAAGTGTACGTTTTCGAATACAAAGTTTTGAATGTTTTATAATTACTATTAGTGATCACAGGGGAGAATAAACAAACTAGGATACTTCTTATTCATCACGTTGGCTGTGTCTAAAAACCTAGTGAGACGCCTACCTAGTCACCATTGTTGAGCATCCCACGCGCACTCACGCCTATAGTGACCACATGCTTTCTAAGTAGACGGCACGCTAGGCATTGAGATACAGCCCACATGAACGGCGATATTAGGGATGCGGGTGTTATTGTATTGATGTGTTGTGTACTCACTCTTGAGCGCGCAGATCAGCTGGTGTCCATCTTTAATCAGCTCTTTAATGAACGTGTTCGTTCGGTCCAGCTCGATCTCGTGACATTTGAGTCTCTCTCTAAAGTCCGGACTGTCCACAAAAGAGTCACTGAACTCTAGAGTCGGCAACCCCATAATCAGACCTGAAATAAAGCCTCACAAAACAATGCAACTCGGTATTTCCTCAGAAACACTAGCGCACCCGTGTCATCGTTATCCTCCGTATTCACACTCAAACGCGGAAAGTGTGGCTCTCTTGCACAGATTCATGCGAAAGTTTCTTCACTTCCTCTGAACTTTCATCAAGCCAAACTTCTGCAGCAGCCAGCTTGAGATCATGAGACTCCTGCTGGTTATATTAGATAAACCTGCTGTATGTGTAATTGCTTTACTCTTCAACGTTCAAACACTTTCATTAATAAGGTAAGTTGCTCACAAAAATCTCCCTTATCAAATAATAAAAAATCTCTCTCTCTGTGTACAAAAAATTGGGAAGGACTCCTTGAAAAAGTCAAAGGTCGACTTGAAAGATGGAAGCCCTGATAGCACAC
>NW_015506056.1:4929-6844 GCF_001515645.1 Sinocyclocheilus grahami | reverse complement strand
TATGTAAAACTGACATCTGAAAGACGTCTGTTAGATGTTTGTCCAAAGCAAATGCTTTCCAGATCAAGAGATCTCTAACAGACATCTTGCAGACGTACATGTGCTATCTGGGAGCGGTTAATCCCAAATATGTCATATAGAGGTCGAACCTTAGTTATGAAAAATTTAGTAGCATAAGTTAACCTGCAGAGATCCTCCTCTGTGTCTGTTAGCAGAGATTCAAGTCATTTTAGTTGATTTTTTTTCTGGGATAAGTTACATTGGGTTCCTCCGAGTGTAGGCTATTGTTTTTACCCAAAGAAGGAGGACGACAAGGATTAGAACAGCAGCTTTTCGTTTACAGTTTTTGCCAAAGACTTCTTAATGGTTGAGTAACGTCCAGCTGGAAAGTAGTTGCATGTAAAATATTACAAAAACTTGGAAATTTGAAAATGGACAATTTTTTTTTATGGACTTCTCGAAGCTGAATTTCAATGGGATGCCTATTTTTATCGGAAGTGTGGAATGTGTTCAAAGTGCAAAGAGAAGATCATTTTCTGTCTCTACTGGCTCCTTGAAGAACCGCTGGAGCACACTTTGATTTAACAAATGATGACTGTAATAGTCCTGGATTTACAGAAAAACTTGTGGCTTCCAAAATATGTACAATGGGGACAGGGCCGTTTCTAGCCAATTTGACGCCCTAGGCGAAATCCCTATTGCCCCCCTCCCCCCCCCAATTATTTATACTAATACACTATTTACACTAATTTGTGGAGATTCAGTGCATTGAGTTCCACAATTGACTGTTAAGAAACATTTTGCACAATTTCGTATCTGTAATATCATTGTGTTGCCACTAGATGCCTGTATAGCCCTATGTAACAATCCCTAGTGGCTAAGACATTGCACATAATTTACACAAATTAATTTTATTACATTTTGATTTGGATACTATATATTATACTACTACATATTGTTTAGATATTATCAATAGCTACTTTTTTGTCTTTATCTGTTTTTTTGTTCAATTTTTTTGTCGTTGTTTCTTGAAACATTGATTTAAAGTGTCAGTTATTGCATTATTATTTCAGTCAAACCTATAAAACCCCTTTGTTACCCCAAACTACATATAAAAGCTTTATCAGTGGCAGAAAAGTAACCAATGCAGCTACTTAATAGCAGTCATATTTCAGGGTGACCATGCCACTCTTTATCACAACCCTGCTAAAAGTGCCAGTACGTGCGCTCATTGGCACCCCTTCAGCTGGTGGCGCCCCTAGGCGACCGCCTAGCTCGCCTATGCCTAGAAACGGCCCATTATGGGGAGTGTAGTTCACTTGACTGGACCAGACTTTGAGAACACGGAAAGAGTTGTTTTAAGTTTGAAAATTAAGTCAAGACGATTTGTTTTTCATTTACTACAAAAAATAGAAAAAAGACTCACTTCTGCTGAACTGAAACTTTTATCAGATTACTGTAACAGTAAAAATGTTCCTAATGAAAAAGATGTTTTATCAGATTTTTTTCTTTTACCTGTTTTGGATGATGTTTCAGGAATGTTTTTAAATAGTGGAAAATAGGTGTTAATTTTTTTTTTCCAAGTACCAGTAAATCTCTTTATAGACCTTGTGTTTTGGTTTTTAACAAAAAGGTGCTTGACAAGAGGGTTGATACACCATGGGGTAATGTTTTAAAATTGTCTGATGATGATAAACCAGAATGGAGATCATTTTATAAGCAGGCACGGCGCCAGAATTTTTTCTCTACCGGTGCTAAGGGGGGGCTAGACCAATATGTGGGGGTGCTAAGAAAAGAAATGATATTGATGACGTCAGAGTTACTTCAAAAAGAAACTGTCTTTTTTTTAAATAAAAGCAGCTATGGTACATTTTAATTTATATTTTGCCAACGAATAGGCAAATTCATCAAAATA
>NW_015506056.1:4649-4919 GCF_001515645.1 Sinocyclocheilus grahami | reverse complement strand
TCATTGATTTTCATTTTTACAGTTCCATGGAGGATCTTATCACATTTGAAATGAAATGGTGTAAAAATGAGGCTCTGTGTTGTTGCTGTTTCTCCTCTACTAATATAGACAAGTGTTAAAAGGTACATGTAAAATTGTTGGATATTTTTTGTGGTATTAAAAGGTAAATGTTAATTTTTCATGTTTCATGTAAATAATTGTAATAAAGTGTTTTTTTCAAAATTAAAAATTCTATCTATCTATCTATCTATCTATCTATCTATCTATCTA
>NW_015506056.1:0-3553 GCF_001515645.1 Sinocyclocheilus grahami | reverse complement strand
ATCTATCTATCTATCTATCTATCTATCTATCTATCTATCTATCTATCTATCTATCTATCTATCTATCTCTTTGTAAAATGCTTCTACTGCAACACAACTATGTAAAACAAAAACCTATATGTTGTTGTTATTTTGTGGGTCACCACACACAGTATGAAGATTAGTTCATGTACACAAACTTTTGTTCCTATTAATATGCCTGATGATATTCACAATGGGAATCAAAGAAAATAGTTCCAAGGAAGTTATCTTATTTTAGTTTTTATGAGTCATAAATGTAAAATACTAAATCAGCTCTGCTATTTAAAATTGTGTTGTGACCGATGACAAACAAAGCAGAATTATGGTTAAAAGAGCTTTAGCTGAAAGGTAAATTAATAATTATATATATGTATATATGTGTGTGATAATAATACTACATTGTATTTGATGGCGCCTTTCAAAACACCCAAGAACACCTTACAAAACAAAAATAGAACAAACATTAAAGCCCAAACAATTTATCAATAGTACAATCAAATAATAAAAACATAACTATCTATCTATCTAGTCAACATTTGAAGTAATTATTTCACTCAGGTTTACTCCATATAGGTTTCAGTAAGTATTGAAGCTAAAATATACATCTAGTGGAATAACCACATGAATAATAATAATAATAGTAATACATACCAGTCCCGTTAAAATAAAGACATTATTTCCACAAATCTAAAAACAATAATATGTCCACAAAAATAGACAAAGAAAAAAAATCTAAATGCACAGATGTTCATGTTCAGATGTGCTGACAAAACGAATAATATTATAGCCTTTCATTAAATGTATGGAGACGAGATTTTGGGACATCTATGGACAAGAGGGTCACAATAAGGGGTGGCCAGGGGCATCTTGCGCTGTTGATTGTTGGTGTAGATGTGCGGACATGTCCTCCTCGGATCTACAGCCATGGATGATAGTGTTCATAGATGCCTTACAGGTAATAAAAATAACCCAGCTCATGTAAAAACACAAAAAAGTGCAGATTTACTCAAAGTGCACAACAGAACAGTGACTCACTTTATCCTCAGAAAGAGAGAGAGAGACAGAACAACATATCAGAAAGATCGCTTTGTCAATATCTTGTACAGCCTGAAGGGTCATACAGCAGTGTACATCTATCTGTGTGTGACATCAGGAAAGCTCCTGGATGTCTGATGACCTGCGGCAGTTCTCAAGGTCTGATGAAACAGGCCAGACATATATGGCTACAATAAACCAAACGCTCAAACAACTCCTTAAAGGGCTATACCGTTCGCTCACACCACCTATAACCCAGATGTGGATTTTTATCATTATAGGGTGGTTGTGTACACACACTGCCAACACATATTTCAGTTCAAACAACTTGTTAAAGTGCATGTGGCATCCTATGACCCCTTTAAAACACTTTGGCCAACTAATTTACATACGCAATTCTAAATTTTCCATTACACCAAAACTGAAAGACAGCAGCAGTAGAATAAGATGCTACTGGTGTAAAACAATTGTGCAACAGAACTGACAGCCTATAAAGAGGCATTAACACTGACAGCCATTTGTAGCGACAAAGCAACCAAAGGCCATTTATTTTCAGTTAGATTTGGTGATTTAAGTTGACACCAGCGACAAAGACCAGAATGCATGAGTGATCACCCGCTTTTTCAGTGACATTTTTGCTGTGTTTCTGTATTTTTTCCCCCCACATTTATTTTCTTCATTTTAAAACCATTTTCAATAGAGTCCTAAGCCATGACTCACAATATTAAAACTTTGTTTGGAAGCAACAGTGTTTTTGAATAAGCTCCTACTAATGCTACTACATATTTTATTTTGAGATGTTTTCGTTTTAGTCGTTAAAATCATAAATACAACCACTAGTAATATGATTAAATGGCTTATCACTTTTTACCAACAGGTGGCGCTGTAATCAAATCATTTTGGTGTGTTCTGTGTGAGGTGACAATGGCACACACAAAGTTTGTTATCATTATGTCAAAGCTTTGCATAGATATAGCTTCAGAGTCATTTTGGCACCATGCTTAAAATTTGTAGCGGCGCTGTACGAAAACGGTTTTGTCTATTGACACGAAATCCATAACATTTTGTCAGCACATTCTGAAGATCATCTGACTCGATTTTGGTGAAAATCGGACCAACGGTTGATAAGGAGTTTGAAAAAGTAGGTTTTCAACATAAATCAAAATGGCGGACAGGAAGTTTAGATTAGTCTGGCATATTTGGTATCTATGTTGTCGGCATAAGCCACGGAATATTTTGAGATCAGTTTCATTACAATAGGCTAATGCAATAAAAAGTTATTAGAATTTTTGTAAATGTAATTATTAATGGTTAATGAATGGCTTATTATTCTTGATCAATAGGTGGCGCTGTTGCCAAATTAATGTGGCATGGTCAGTGTGAGGTGACAAATGTACTTACAAAGTTTGGTGTCAATATGTCAAACATTTGCAGAGATACAGCCTCAGATGCAGTTTGGCACCATGCCTAAAATTTGTAGCAGCACTGTACGAAAACGGTTTCGTCTATCGACACGAAATCCATAACATTTTGTCAGCACAGTCTGAAGATGATTTGACTTGATTTTGGTGAAAATCGGACATAGGCTTGAGGAGGAGTTCGAAAAAGTAGGTTTACAGCATAAATCAAAATGGCCGACAGGCAGTTCAGATTTGCTAAGAGAAAATTGATATGTCTGTTGTCGGCATAAGCCAAGGCATAAGCCTCATATGCATTTTGGCATCTTAACCAGCAAATTCGTTGATGCTCTAAACGAAAACCGTTTCGTATATCGACACGAAATCCATAACTTTTTGCCAGCTTGGTCTAAAGATGAACGGTCTAGGAGGAGTTCGAAAAAGTAGGTTTTCAACATGAATCAAAATAGCGGACAGGAAGTTCAGCCAATTATGGCAAAATTGGTATCGAAGTTCTCATCATGATGCAAGGAATCTATCAACATCAGTCTCATTACAATATTATAATGTATGCAAAAGTTATTAGCATTTTTATAAATTGCTTTAAAACTGCGGCCAAACTTTTTGAGAGCCATCAGGGCATGGTGCCGAAGATGCATACCGATTTTCGTAATAACAAAGTCTAAGCGTTCTTACAATATTGCATTTTTTGACAAAATTAAAAATGGCCGATGCCCAAAATGGCTGACATGGAAAGGCTATTAGTTATATTAGTTTTTGTTGCTTTAATATTTAATAATAAACTCAGAAAAAAAAGACACAAACGCTAATTCCTGGGCAGAAACCTAGGACAAAAGGTACATCTTTGTACCATTTTAACTATAAATGGTGCATATTGGTACCCTAAAAGAACATATGAACCTCTAAAATGTACATATACTGTACCTAACTGGTACATATTAGTACCTTTTCAAAGGGTGACAGACGTTCCAGTGACAGCTTTCTGAGAGTTTAACATGTAACAGTGCAATTTAATAATTTTAGAATTAAAACATTGTGTGTATATATATATATATATATATATATATATATATTAGTGC
>NW_015506055.1:1362652-1364284 GCF_001515645.1 Sinocyclocheilus grahami | reverse complement strand
TTTTTTGCTGAGTTGAGAAAATATAATAATGGCAGGTTTTGTGTTGTTAATTATAAATAAATAAATAAATAAATAAATAAATAGCGAAAAAGTACACTTTAGCATACTTTAAAACACACCAAATATACTTTTAAACATATATACTTAAATGGAAATTGATTGTGATTTTGTCAGACACTTACACGTTAACTGCAATTAAATGAAAATGCATTATATTTTACATTTATATTAAATGCAATTGGTTGAACTTAAGAGTGCTTTTTTGACCCATTTAAGTAGGACTAAAGTATGCAATTTCATAATACTTCTATTGTTTACTTCTATCATACATGGTTAAAGGGTACTGCCAGTCATTTATTAATTTATTTATTTTCTAAAATGTTTTATTATTTTTGCCTCTTATTGTACAATATAGAAAGAGAGTTAGAAATAAGGAGATTGCATGGGACAAGACCCATGCCAGATTCAAACCCTGGTCCCCACAAGCCAAAAGTTAATATGCACTCAGCAAGTGTGTTACCAGCTGCAGTTATAATTTAAAGCTGAAATTGAGTACATTTAAAATATATTAAATGTATATCAAATAAAACATTACAGTTAAATTATGATGAAGTATTTTACATGTGCTTTAAAATGTTACTCAACAAAGTAAAACATTTAATATGATATAATTTTACAAAGCACAATTTTTAAAAGTGTACTTACTGTACGTGTGTTAAGAAACTGTCATGAAAGTGTAAGCACGCTTTAATAACACTTATGTGGCTTTTTATTTCATTGTATTATCTGCAAATACATGTTTTTAAATATACAGATTTGAAGTACACTACAAGTGCACATTCAATACGATTAAGGGCACGTCTTTTCACAAGGGTATTAATTAAAACATCAATGTAATATACTCCTGGAAAATAACTTGGTAGTTTAGGCAAATGCGCCATCTTTTAAAACAATGTATCTAACCATCAAATAGTATGTGTAATTAATCATTTACAGAAAATTGAGCAATTATATGATTTCAAACTTGACATCGAGGAACAGACATCGAAGCGATTCCTACGTTATTGCATGAAATGCAAAGCTTTTATTAACATAGCTAGATTGATAACTTTATTACCGCTCTAGTAGACGAAGATAATTGAAGAAAAAAGTCTTCCTGACTCTGATCAATTTATTCATCTACTTAGATGAAGTTTGTTTTGGATTTTGCTGGGAACTGTTATGGCCACATCCATTATAATTTGAGGGTTTCTCATTAGAATATTTATTACTTTCTTTCCAATTTTTGGATAATTTAGCAGTGTTAATACCTGGCCAGAAATGAAGCGAGGAGAGACAATGAGCAATAATTCAGGATCTCGCATGTCTGGGATTCATCTGAATATATCAGGAATATCAGACTTGTTTAATGAGATATCACTCTGCTTCGATCCTGAGTGTCCCCTCCCCTCGCTCTGCCCCTTTCTGAGCAGTGCCTTATTATTATTTCATAAAAAAGCTCTGATCTGTCTTATGAAAAAGTAGAAAAGCTTTGTGAAATTCATTAAAGCAGCCTGAGAAATGTATTAAATGAGAAGGTGAATCTGGCTGTTGGTTTAACCTTTCTGCTGTGAGGCTTTGAGCCTCCATAAT
>NW_015506055.1:1328785-1361165 GCF_001515645.1 Sinocyclocheilus grahami | reverse complement strand
GAGTGAGTAAATGATGACACAAGTTTTTGGAGTATATTTTTGGGTGAAGAATCCCTTGAATTGACAGTTCATCTCCTTCATGAGAACAAAACATATCTGCAAAAATTTTCCCATTTACACTTCTCTGTTTCCAAATGCTTGGTAAGACTGCGGTGACTGAACTGAACGGGGCACTTGATGGGCCTGCACGCTCCCGCCATCACAGCAGCTCCATCAGGGCCGTTACTCGCAGCTCTCTGGCGCCTCTCGAAGAGTGAGCTTGTAATCGCAAAGAGATCATCGTGGACAAGGTTCTCATCCTTTTTAAGCAAGGTCATTGAACTATTCCTCATATATTGTCCCTGCAATGATCAAATGAGAGTGGACCGTCGCAGATGAATGCTGTGACTACTGCGCGCGAGGGATGATGATGCTCGAGCACTATATTCGGTTCCTTTATTTTTGATATTCACACAGTTAATTAAATGAGTATTTCACTGGCTAATTTGCCTTCACTGTTAGGACCACATGTTGACCACAAATCAAATCTAATTTTCTTTGGGCTACCAGTAAACTGATAAACAAACGTAATGATAAACACGTCTGCACGAACATCTAAAATGCTAAAAAGGTTTATGAGATAGTTGGGTTTAGGACTACTATAGCCATCATTTGCTCAGAATAAAAACAATAGGGTAGAAGTCATGTCCCCACCATGTTACATAAACAAAGTGTGTGCCTGTTTGTGTGAGAGAGAGAGAGAGAGAGTAAAGGGAGTCTTCTAATTATATTGTCTAAAACATTTAATAAAACTGCATGTATTACCCTTTCCAGACTTCTTCCGCGTGAGGGAGCGTTATTTCTACCATTCCTTTCAAGTACGCATTCTTCAATTAGAATGCTGTTCCCGTCGCCTCCCACTACTGCCGTATAATTAGACTTGAGAGATTCAGCTAATTTCTCTCTCTCTCTCTCTCTCTCTCTCTCTCTCTCTCTCAGTTCCATTCTGACCGTCTAATTTCACCTCAAAGGCATATTTTCACGGTGTAACTCGCTGGTTAAACAAGGCCATATCCATTTGTTAATTGATGCAATTACGCATTTCTCGTAATGGTCGCGTAGGTCCCGAGATACGCATCAATCAGTTTTCTGTTGACCTGCCAGAGGTTCTCTTCACGTCTGCCGGGACTGGCCCTCTCTCTAATAGAGAGAGATGGAAACATCATCGCAATTAACACCAGGTCGGACCTCTGATCGGTCAGACAGATGCGAGCAAGGGTCCTGCAGATCCCTCCTCAGTTCATTTGCTCATCAGCGGGGTAGTGTCTGATATGTAAAAAAAAAATAAGAGAGGAATCGAGACCTTATCTAGGCAATACCGATAAATATATTTTTAGATTTATTTATATCGATAAAAATAAAATATAGTTATGATTACATCTTTATGAACCTGAAATTATTGTACATTAATAAAAATATTGACGGGGACATTAAGGAGAGCATGATCTAACAGGTATTAAAACGCTATTTGGCATTATATCCTCATTTTCATATGAATATCCTTAACATTCCCAAAGAAGGTGAATGCTTATTAAAATTATATAGAGAGAGAGAGAGACTATTATTTAAAAAAAAAATGAAGAACGATTTATTGTTTGTATTCATTCTATCGCTTTCAGCAAACCCAGTAATACTTTCTGCGCTCTAAGTCTTGGAATGCACTAATGTTTCAAAAGAAAAGGAAAAAACGCTGAGGGGACAGGGGTGTGCAGAACACACCTCAAGAAAAGCGCGAAGCATGGCGTGATTGGCAAAGACATCATTCTATCCTCGCCGTCCCGGGATTAGGATGACGTCACACTGATACCCGTGCATGGAGGACCTCTAAAGAACTATAGAGGCACAAATAATAGCACAACCACAAGTTCATATCTTGCAAGTCTTACGTTATCCTTTAAGCTTTCTACAGCTGTTTAACAACAATATTTTTGTACTTGATGAAGCTTAACTCTAATTTCGCATTTCCTTAAGGGGATTATCTATACATATAAAACTAGGACTGGCGTAAACCTCCTCAGTGCTTCCCAGTTAAGTGCAGTCATCTATTATTGAGCGAAAGGCCGACTGTGGAAATGTGTGTAAGACGGTGGATTTGAAGTAGATTTGGTTTCAATCGATCAGCGGGAGAAGAATATTGCGTATGGTAACAAAAGCAGCAGCTATGTCTTTCTCTCAGTTTGGATATCCTTACAATGCTACTTCTCAGGTAAGCATGAAAATTGTATCTTTTTCTCATGTAGATGCTTAATGAGCGCGCACACCATAGAGTGTTTTTTCCGCACATTCTGTCATAATCTCTGGACCTCAGTAACTAACACTACTAGGTAGCAGCAGATTGTTCTGTCACTAAGTCCTAAAGTAAAGTTAGGAGATATCGTGGGGTTTGTCAATATTTATAGTAATGGGTTATTTGAATTATAAATGACCTCACGTGTTGTTGTAAACGTGTAAATTACCTTTACAGTGTAATTGTACAGAGTGAGAGTGAGACTCCTCCCTTTGCCGTCTGTGTGTATAAACGAATTAACAGATAACGGACAGATATTTTTGACAACATAACTTACAATCAATTATAGTTTACTTTAATGTAAAAACGACGGCTATATTGTTAAAAGACGCCGCGCTTGCTGCTGGTTAACTTTGTTACTCTGACTCAAAACTTAACAGAAAGTTTTACTTTCAGCTTTGACAAAAACAGATTTTTTTTTTTTTTACACCAAACATATAAATCAACCCACAAGCAATAACGTTCGCCTATTTTTTACGTAAATGCTTATGGACATTTCAATAATTTGTACAATAAATGCCTCAATTAAGTCAAATTAAAGTACACTTCTTATCTTTGTGCACAAAACGCATGGATGAGAATAAAATACAAGCGGTTTCAAGCGAGTTCGGTTCTACGCAAAGCTTCTTAACGTCGTCTTACCTTCATTTTCTGTTTTACTAAGGAAACTGTGCGCATGCTTTGTAACGCAAATATAAAATGACATGTCTGTCCACAATTTTCTTCATGCAGTTTTTCGTGTCGGCAAACCCCAGCACGACTTGCTGCGATTCGATTTCCAGGTCGGTGACGGAAGGATCGAGCGCGTCTCAGACCGCAGCCTCCTTCTGCTGTCCCTCCTATGAGAACCGGCTGCTGGCTAGCACGCGGAACGAGCTCAACGCCGCGCTCGGGATGTACGGCTCTCCCTACGCAGCAGCAGCGGCCGCAGCCGGTCAGAACTACGCCAATTACTTTCCGTACAGCTCCGACCCCTCTGCCATCTACTCCAGCCTGGTACGTGTAGCCCTCTCATCAGATATAGCGCGGGTCCTCCGTTCAATCGATTGACTCATTCAAGTCACGGCTTGTTATTGATTATTTTGGCTTGGTAAGAGGACCATGCTGTCTAGCTGTCGGGTGTAATAACTTTGAATAATCAGACGAAATAAACAGAGAATGAAGCGACATAGTCATCTGCTTGCTGTAAAAGGCCCTACTTGGTTAAATTTGGAATAAATAAAGAGAAATGTGTGTATAGCTTAATTATCATGTAAGTGATAAAATAAGGTTACAATTTAAGGACAGTAAGGAGATAAAGTGTTGTTTCCACTGTAAATAATAAATGTCCTTACTCGGTGCCAGTAATATATGGCAGCTATATCACATTTTAAAATGTGTAGTTTTTTATTTATCTTTAGAACCCACAATATGAAATCAAAGAGGGGTCAGGCAGTCTTCATGGCACTATAACCCAGCCCGCTGCCTACTATTCATATGACCACTCACTGGGCCAGTACCAGTATGACAGGTGAGATTTGTATCTGTCCCACTAATATGATATTTTGATATGTATAATGCTTTGCTTTAAATACAAATTCTGTTAACCTTTTAAAGACGTCACATTTTAATTTCATTCAGGTATGGGACAGTCGATTTTAATGGGTCAACCCGGAGAAAAAATGCCACGCGGGAGACAACAAGCACTCTTAAAACATGGCTTTATGAACATCGGAAGAACCCATATCCTACAAAGGGTGAGAAGATCATGCTGGCCATTATCACCAAAATGACTCTCACGCAAGTGTCTACCTGGTTTGCCAATGCTAGAAGGAGACTAAAAAAAGAGAACAAGATGACCTGGTCCCCCAAAAACAAAGCAGGCGATGACAGAAAGGAAGACCTCAATAAGAGTGACCCAGACTGTATTACCAAAGGTACCTCATAACACTTCTCAGCTAAATTAAATTCTGTAAATTAAAAGAAAAAAGTATTAGACTGTTTGTAAATGCATGTGAGTGCCCGCTGAATATTTCTCACTGCTCTTGCACAGACTCCAAAGACAGTAAGGATGAGCGGGACCTGCAGTTCAGTGACCTGGATGACATAGAGGACGAGGACTGTGACAAGCTGGACAGTGACTGTGAGAAATCAGGTCAGGATGACCTCTCGACTTCCTCCCCTCCAAAGAGAGACTGTAACCCTGACCTCCCTCTCCACTCAAACTTCCCATCTTTTCCCTGTGGTCTAAAGAGTTTGGGGGCTCTGAACCCTGACTACCTGGATCCTCTGAGCTCCAAACCACAGCAGCAACAGCCCTCACCTCAGTCCACCTCTATCAACACTGTGGCACTCTCTCACTTTGAGGCATCGGAGAAGCCTCGTATCTGGTCGCTGGCACGTACAGCCGCCGCAGGGGTTGTATTAGGCACGCAGCATGGTGGAGATGTACGGACTGGGCCTGTGGACTGTCAGATGCAGGGAGTCAGGTTGCCCACAGTCGGAGGAGTGCAGTGTGGGGAGCTGAAGGGCCTTCAGGACCCTACCTGCCTCAGCAATACGGAAAGCCTTTACCCAGAAGGACTGCAGGGGATACACAAGGCATACAGTAGTGGGAGCTACAAGACCCTCCAGCTTCACTCTTCATCCTATCCTGGACTGACAGAATCCTGCCAGTATTCCTCAATGGAAGGTACAGCCTTTCTGTGTTTACAGAGCTATAGAACAAGTCCAAGTAACAATCATAAAGTTTCACAAGGTTATCAGCTGTTTGTAATTCTAAATGCTAGTCAGCTTCTGGTGTAATATTTCAATTATTCAAAATACCTTATTTTTTCTAACTAATTACATATAGATATGCAAAATGAAGGATATTAATTAAATACAATGTTTGTGTTTATTTGAGTATTGTTTGTGTAGTTTACTGACAGCTGTGATCTCTTGTGTTTGTGTACAGGCTTCGCCAGTGCAGGAAAGACAGAGACAGAATCCAGTGAGCTCAACAACACATGTCCAACAATCCAGGATGCCAAAACCACTGCATTCAGACCTGTGATGAAGAGGTGAGGCAGGTGAGCATGAGTGAATATGCTTATACACACATTAACAAATGAATTTACTGAACCCATTATGGCGGTGTTTGTATATAACTGATATCTCTCATATAATGACCAGAATTAAATTAGCATTAACACATTGCATACTTAATATGTAAGAAAATATGTAAATGTATCTGCAAACTATTGTGTATGGTTACAGGTTTTTCGAACAATAAAAAGAAAGAAATCCAATCTTGTAGGATTACATAATATCTGTCACCCACAGTCTGCATTCAAGTAATGCCATTACACTACTCTCTAGTAAAGTATCTTTGATAACAGTAAACATTTGTGCTGTGCAGCCATCGACTAAACTGATGAACATTATTGGATTGCTTTGGCTATTTCAGCTATATTGCACAACTAAAAAAAAACAGCAATGTATCTTTCCATTTGGCATCTGTTTGTGTGTTTGATTTGAGGTAATGAGGAATACATGTCCTCTGTGTTCTGTAATTCTGTGTCACAAGGATTTCATCACGCAGTTATCCAATATTATCTGTCATTTTCACCTAGCCTAACTTTCACAATATCGCCTTATTCTCATACATTTCCCTTCTCTCTCTGAATTAGGACTGTGGAAATGTCAATAAACACGGGGACATTTTTAGGATCTACATTATGCACTATGGAACAGAGTCAATGAAGAACTATAAGCCCATGGCAGCAGACACTTGAAATAGTAGCGCGATGAATATGTGTGCTCTTTCTGGAACTGTGAAAACTGGAGGCAGCCATAATTTTGCACAATATGATTTGAAGGTGTCAATAACTTTATGCAATGTTTTGTCTATGTATGGGAATAAATTGTGATTTCTTATGTTTGCATTGGCAATCGTAGTTTAGTAATTCTATTTATCTATTTATTGTTTGATTATGCATCTGCTTTATTTATCTGTTACCATGTGTCCTCTCGAGGTTTTGTTGTGTGTTACATTTATTTCTCTGTGGTTATGTGCTTAATGTTATGTGATTTACTTTTTTTGGAAGCTGGTGTAAAATTTATACAGTCAGTCTTTTTAGTTTTATTTACCTATTAACAATAAATGAGGTGCGATACTGTGCTCCTGACCAGTGTGCTATGTTTATATCAAGAAACTGTGAATAAATGTCATGTTGTTATTTATAAAATATTTTCTATGAAATAATTTTCTCATTTTTGTTTAATGATTTCCGTTTATAAATTAATCCATACAGCTTTATACAGTTCAGTTTATCCTCTTGACTCCATGCCTAAAGCCGGGACGTTGTTAGAAGGTCATGAATTCAGACGCGGACGTGAATGGACTCAGTAAGGGTGTGAAAGAAGAGTACACCAGTTGCACATTGTCATTATTTAATGGGAATTGGCATCAAACACTTTGTTACTGTTCAGGCTCAGAGAAGCAGGACTTGGTTATGAATGCAGCTTTGTCTCCACCGCGCGCGAGCAGGTTCATCAGCATCATTCGGTTCTGAGTTAACAACGAGGTCACACGGGAGCATCCATACCATGAATCGCGCATCAAGTGTTTTGATGTTGATCAGTCAATTGCTCGAACTAGCGTCCCTGGGGATCTTTAAGCACCCAATTAAACTAGTAAAGCAATGGTTGGGCTGCTTCAAAACCACAGAGAAAAACATTTTCCGTTTATCTACAGTGTTAGACTATTTCCCTATGGAGTAGGCAAATAGCTCGGCATGCTTAATATCGTATTAAACTGATGAAAAATATAAGCCAAAAAATGCACACTATCACGCTTCTAATTCATGTCAAGATTGATATCGTGTAGCTGCTTTAGTGAAAAATAAAACAAGCTCTATTCTTCAAACTTTTTTTTTTATATATATAAAAATGAGATCTCGTAAATGAGATTAAAAAAAAAACTAGACTAACGTGATGACCTACTGGTCAGGGTCCAGTAAATTAAGCCGTCGAAAGAGACATTATTTCAGGACGGATTGAAAGATTAAGGCATGTAATAACAGTATTAGGTCTATTCAAAGGCGCTGTGGTCAATTTGTGGTCGAGCTGAAAAGAGGTCGAGCAGACTGTCGATGTCACTTGTTTGCGGCGCAGAATTCCTCAAAGGGAATTTAGGTTGACAAAGATGCTCATGATATCGCGATAAAAAAAAGGTGAAAACGAGTTTACTTAGGGGAAAATCTAAAAAGATCTTATGTCAGCAAAAAAAATTATAAAAAAAGGCTATGGCCATAATACCACATAGTTAGGCTAAATAATGAGACAGTCCATAAGTTTTTTTTTAAATGTACACAATAATAATAATAATAATAATAATAGTAGTAGTAAAATACGCCACAGTATTGTAACATAAATGCTTGCATTTCATTCCGTATGAGAATACATTTTTGGGGGGGGGTTGAAAGCTGTAGCTACAACAGTTTTGTTGCTGATAAACGCAGGCAAAAAAATATATATATCAGAGGCCTGACACCACGCAGTTGGCATGCTTTGCCTCTTATTCCTATATTTTTGTTTTATTAAAGGTCAACGGACTATCATTTGGATTATCCCTCAGGATCTCCGCTACCAAGCAATCTGTCCAACAGGCGAGATCTATTTCTACAAATCTCTCTAAATATAATCTCTCAAAATCATATTCTGAATACTGTTTTGATTAAAAAAGAAAAGAAAAACAAGCACCGAGATTGGCATGATGCAGAGTAACATGAACGATTGAAAACACCGTTGTGTAACGCTTAATAGCAAAGTCCAGCTTGCTGTCCCACATATGATCAATCACTTGACCTGCAACACAAATTCACACGAGAAAAAAATTAAATAATGTGAATTATACACTCCTTCTCTCGGTATAGAAGCGGATAACGCTGCTTTTGAATTGACAAGTGTCACACAGCTTGTGCATCGACCGCATAAAGACGTTTGCCATGTGTTAAATATTTAAAGCAAAGGTAATTAAAATGGGAGCTGTAAAGAAGAGCTGCCAAACATTATTGAAGGTAATGATGCATGTGCAATGGGATTAGTGCGGTAACGCTATACCTGAGGGAGCCGGCAATAATAGCATGGATTCCTGCCACAAAGCATCAGGCTCATACTGCAACTAATGGATCAATTAAGAGCCTGTCTTACAACAGGTTTACACCATATTAAATCTAGACCAACGAGGGCAGAATAAGACTAAAATGTGCTTTCGCGTTAAAACGGGGACAGACAGTGAAATGTGTCCTGTATGTCCTACAATGTGTTATTCCCTTCAAAGAACTGCATCCCTGATTCTCTGGGTACGTGGCTGTTCAGACTGTGCATTAGTCTAATGAATGGGTGCATGGGGACACATGCTATGCATTATGCAGAGAGCATTGAATGTAAATGGCATTACAATAATGGTCCGTACTGAAAATGCCGAATACACCTATTTAAATTGTTTAAAATGATCACAATTTTACCTGAGGGAGGATAGATAGATAGATAGATAGATAGATAGATAGATAGATAGATAGATAGATAGACAGACAGACAGACAGATAGATAGATAGATAGATAGATAGATAGATAGATAGATAGATAGATAGATAGATATTTGAATAAACACAAAGCAGTGTCATGGCTATAGTCATGTCATCTCACTGTGCTAGTGTGCTAGTTTAATTACGGGCTGTTGTAGCGATAGCGGCCTAATCCAGAACAGATTTCCACTAATCTGCAATAATAAAGACGCGAGAAATAAACACCACCGCATGACGGATAAACAAAAAGCTGAAGGACTAGGCCATCAAGTGTCATTTTTAACGAGGCACTAAATCTGGTCACTTGAACCGTGAAGATGAAATGTGTTTGGTTAAGATTTTGCTTACCACGCAATCAACTAACGGAGACCAGCCAAAGGTCCATACTAGGAAAACATCTTAATAAACATAGGCTACTAAACGTCTTGCATAAAGGTTTGTGTAAAGGTAAGGGATAGATAGATATATCAGTGGTTCGTTACAAAACAATACGTCAATGGAATACGCCATGTCCCATTTTGAGAGAAGAAGGCGCGCGCTTTTGTTTGTGGATGGCGCGTCTGTCATGACCGGAGCTGACGCTTCGACACACACAGCTCTGATCCGCAAGTGTGCAGTCAAACCTCCCGCTGACAGTCTTGCTTCTGCTTTTCAGCTCTTTTCCAGCCCCGTCGCCCTTGCATCGTGTAGCGAGCGACGCGACCAAACAGCAACGCTTCCATTCTAATCAATAAGGCTCAACACTGCAGCACGACAGCTTTGTTTAATATAATGTGAGAACTCTAGTTTTGAGAACCTATGTGAGACCTTAATGTTTCCCAAAGATTAAGACATGCAAAACCATTAGTCAAACATAGAGTTTTTATTTGACTTTTATAAAACATTTAAATCTATGTAAAATCTGTGTACTGCAATCATAATAATATCTCACTATAGTGAATCTGCAATAAGCCTTTACAGCCACAGACTTACGTTTAGAGCAACACTAGAACTGGGACTTTAATAAGTTTATTCTCATTTCCATATAGCCGAAAGGTTGTCAGTATAGCCTACATTTTATGACATGTGAAGGACTCTTGATGCAATCATTTTTATGGATTATGGAGATGTGGCATAAATGGTTTAGATTTTGATAAAGTGTCGCTACTGATGAGCCAATGTTAATCTTTATAATGTTAATTCAAGTCGATCTAAAAGAGCTTTTAGCAGGTGATATCCACAGCCAAGGTGGGATCTGGCAAAGATCTATATCCTGAAACATGTGAAGCAAAGTATTTTGATGTGTATGACCAAAATGAATAATATTTCATGACCAAGGTGGCACAGCTGCTGTGACCCACAAAAGAACATTTTTGGTTTAATATGGGAGCATGACTTATGTGAAATAATACAGATTTAACTGCCACAACTTTATCTACCTGCTAGATTTCAATACAGCAATATACACATTAACCAGACTTGATCATTAGAACGTCTTAAAACAAATGTTTAATTTCATCTTATTTTCTTTTCACTTTATCAAAATGATGATGCTACATTAAAACTAAAACCACATTCTCAGACCATAACATGATACTTCATGGGGATAAAATGTTTAACTGTTCAAACGTTTAACGGAAATATAAATATGGATACTAATACTATATCATGACATAAGGGGAGTTTAATTAAAAATAAATATATTCCTCTTTTATAATGTTTTAAAAGCAGACAGATATATTACTTATGTGAAGAGAATATATAACCACACACTCACTTGCAAATAAACTAGCTACTTTATTTAAGTATCCAACGTTTCGGCAAGAAGCCTCTGTCAAGGTATCATACCTTGACAAAGGCTTCTTGCTGATTTATTCATTTATTTATTGTTCTACCACAGAACTATGTTTCAACTCAGAAAAAAAAGTTTTGTTAAGAAATTATTTGATAATTGTCCTCATTTTAGTAGGTCCTATAAAAAAATTTAAAAGACTACAGCATTTTATTTGTGACATACAAAATAAGCTGTCAGTGCAACCATGAATTAATTTAAATAAATGCTCGATTTGGCACTATACATAATATTTGGGACATTATTCTGTCCTATAGTGTTGAGCAATATTACGTAATAGACAAAGGAGATTTGTTTATTTTTTTGGTGAGAAAATAAAAATAGCAGGAAATCGCAACAAACATATTATACAGATTATACATATAATGCAGATTATACATATTAAGCATAATTTACAAAGTCCAAACTAATTCCTTGGTACATAAACTTTTATTTTTTAGAGTCCCAAGAATCACTGGTATATCATATTGTCTGCTGGCCAGTGAGGAACCTGACTATAATTGACAACACTGCAATTATTTGTGTCAAAGGTCAGCAGAGGGTTAACTATTGAAAATTAGGTTATGAAGGGTTTTCGCTCTCACCTCAGACTGTTTGCTCGCAGAGCATATGATTGTGATGTTAAACCAGCTAACTGGTTCTGACAGAATAGCAATGGTCAATTCATACTAATAAGGCCGAGGATGACAACAACAACATCTCTTACAACAATTTGCCCAAATCCAGACAAAAGAGGTAAAGTGAAGGTGCCATTTGATGTGTCCCATACAGTGCCACAGAGGGCATATGAGAGAGGATCTCAGTAATGATGGCTCAGGGTTCAAATGTTGATGAGGGGGACAATGAACACACTTCATTACATTTTGTCAAAGGGCGCAGTGAAATGTGTGCAGGGCTTTGTTTCTGTGCATGTCTCTCCTCATGGAATTCCTGGTCGCCGATGTTGCTACAAGGTCCTTGCTAATGAGTTTTGTCAAAGATAATTACGGGCTCCTCACGGTGGCCGCAGTGCTCAATGAAAAGCTAGCTTTGTATGTCTTGTGTGTGTGGACAGTGCATTTTCATCCCCTTGCACTCTGAGTGACCCGAATGACCTGACCCTCTCCTGGCTGAGGGCTGCTGTCCTGCAATGATGAAGTCCTGCCTGATATAACACAGGTCTCAACGAACTAAATGTACCTTGAACTAGACTAATCTTACATTATTTCTACATAAACATTATCTTGACTTGGCGTGAGACAATATACATAATATTCAAACATGGAGTCTGAATGTTGTCTTCTCTAGCTTCAGCATAGAGCATACAGTACTTTCATCCTCACTGTGATGCTGACACAAAAGGCTTTCATCCTGCATACTCACCAGGGTTCAGATGGTCACATAGGCCTAAACCTTCTCAGAGACATGGTTTTTGTTCATTTAGAATGTTGGCCTCAGTTTAGCCTTGGTCAGGCACGTGTTCCTCTTTTTCTATTTGGTATAATGTGGAAGATCTGACATGCCTAACTTCATACAAAGTTTTGTCATCATGTCTGTTTAGCTATTCACCTTGTTCTGTTTTGTCTCCTTTTTCTGTGGCTGGTTTTCTAATCACCTTTCAACATCTTTCTGTTTGTTAAGGTTTGTCATAAGGCTCAATACTCACTCAATGCACATCACCTCAACACATATACAAACACACAACTGTTCAAACGTTTGGGGTCAGTAAGATTGTTTTTGACAAAATCTTATGCATTTGTTTGATGAAAAATACAGTAACATTGTGAAATAGTATAACTATTTTCTATTTTAATATATTTTAAAATGCAATTTATTCCTGTGATTATTCTAATATGCTGATTTGTGTCAAGAAATGTTATTGTTATCAATGCGGAAAATAGTTGTGCAGTTTAATATTTTTTTTAAATCTTAGTTTTTTTCAGGATTCTTTGATAAATATAGATTGATATGTTAAATATATCAGAATTTTTTAAATAGAAATGGTTTTTAACATTATAAATGTCTTTACTGTCGCTTTTGATCAATTTAATTCATCCTTCCTGATTAAAATTATACATTTATTTCTTTCAAATATCTTACCGACCCAAAGTTTTGAATATTTATAAATGCATATACATATACATACAAATCTAGAAATCTGAGTGGTCGGTGTTCCATGACTGTGAACTGTAATTACTAAGAAATATACTCGCTGCCTTTTCTACATAATTGTACCTTATGTGTATTTATGTCTGTAATATGTGATAAGACAGAAATGAAGCCACTCCTTCTTTTCAACCCCTAGCACAAATTTAGCTGCCAAAGAGTTGGGTGAGGGAGTAAAGAATTTATGGATGATATTCACAGAATGTTGATGTTTTTTTGTTTGTTTTCTTCTTTGCAGCCTTTCCCCGGAATATGTTATGCAGCACGCATATAACTTCCCAAAATATCTCAAACCAAACTTTATTCTACGAACGTAAAACCTCAAAATCCTGTGTTCAAATGAGAAACGACTATGTTAAACAGATAGGAACTCTTTCGAGTGAATAGTGCAGGGCTAGTTTGGGCCTAATCAGTGGTAGTTCACAGCAGGTTTGTGATACAGTGCGGCTTCTACATGCCTCCCTTCACTCTCCCTGCTAGGGGTCTGCAGCTCTGTGGGCATCTCTTCTGTTACATTAAACTCCACTGCACAAGGTAGTCAAACACAAATTATTCTGACAGAGAGGAATCTCTGCCTACCTTTACCATCCATCAACTTTTATTAGGATGAGGCTGAGAACGAAGGCAAATGTGTTCCATTGAAGAAATCCAAAACTTTTCAGTAATGATATTCAGTCTCCTCGCTGCAGAAGTAACAGTTCATGAAGTTACAGTATAAAACGGTTCTTGACACCCTCATTTCCATAAAAGCTCTGGAAACTTTACCTTAAACTCGTGACAATTATCTGCAACTCGCAGCAAGGAAGGTTTCCGGAGGAGGCAGGTGAGAGTGAAGGGTTATCCTGGTAGCATGGCATTATGACACTGCTTTAGAATCATTTATTCCAGAAGACGGTGTAATCAACAGGGGCCGTTGCAACACGCCTACATACTGTTCTAGCTAGGTAAACAGCATATTCCAGCAGCCTTGGGCACTGAATGCAGACCACACATTGTCACAGCTCACTTTTAGACTAGACTACCATAAAAAAGGCCCATTATGCGTGTGTGGGATTTTTCGCCCAGTTAAAAAGCCCTCTGGGTTGTGGCCAATGACAGAGCATCATAATTATGCATTTTATTGGCCATCTCCTTCCAGCTATGACTGATTCGGTTCCCAACCCTAAACGTTTCCATTCGCCCTTTCATGTGGGCGGGCTGACAGTGCCACAGCTTGCCTGTTTCAAAGGTGGGCTGACAAATATTTACGACCTGATGTGAAGTCACATATAATCAGCTCTCATGAGCTGTTAGAGAGGAATCGGTTATTGGAACACGCTTATCTTTTACATTATAAATGATTCTTTGCAGAAGCTCTTGATGTGGCTGGCCAAAAATAATAAGTGACACAAGAAAATAATAAGTTTCTTCAGCATCATACATAATGAGGGGTTATCAGCAGAGGTTGTTCGCTGAGAAAATGGTGGAAATAAATCAGCGGCTCACTCCCTCTACTGGTTCAAGTTTTAACTGCAAGCACGGGAACCTCTGTAAATAAGCTTCTGCCTTCTACAGGTAGTCTTTTCTAATACTCGAGAGCCAAAAGGGATGATTATGATGACAATCTCGGGAAAGTATATTGTGAAAATATGTATAAGATCAGTTCTGACACTTGACATGCTAGCAAGGAAAGCTTGTGTCATCTACAGCTAGAGAATGCTATGACTATGTATGAAAATAGAATATTTAAAACTGTAAATGATATTTTCAAGACTGACAAACATGGATGAATAACATGAAAAAGAAGCTGTTAATGCAGACAGCGAGCAAGGATGGCAGGGTAAAAGGTGAAAATGAGATAATATCATCAGAACATCAGTAATAAAACACTACTGAAATGCTCTAAGATAACAGTTAGCGGCCTGGTATCAATATGTGTCAACTCCATTTCTCGCATTTCATTTTTCTTATTCCCAGTCATTCCTAATTCTAATATCTCCACGCACGTCTTCTCATGCAGCAGGTTAGAGATGTAGATTTATGACAGTAATATGTTCCTTCCCATGCTTTAACTGTCCATGAGGGCTTATGGCAGGGGTGCATTATCCAAAATACATATTTCCCTCTGTATTAGGAGTTATGGGGATAGCACTCCTCAAAATGAGAGCGATAAATCACTATTATGCCATTAACGGGAACACGGTTCTGTCATTTAGGTCGCACTAAGAGTCTGAGAATGGTGGAGTGGGAAGTGTTTAGATCACTATAGGAGCAGCACGTATTAGGTGGTCCTGAGCTCTAGCTCTCTTCTCCTGACGCTTCTCGCATCTGTTATGCATTTCTCTCTGACTCTGCCTCTTTGTGGTCATTCATCGAGACCCCACGACAAACTAGAAACGCGTTTTCGCAATCTCTGTGGCAGGGGATGCTAGCGTAGAACATATAAAATTTGTTACTAATTTTAAAACTTGGCAAAGGAGGCCACGTTTCTGCCACCCGTTTTCTGTAGACACGTCAGTTGAAGCTCAACGTGACCAAAACCACAACACAAACAGAGCAAGCGGAACAGCAGCTCCCTTTGTGCCCCACACTGTAAATGTTTATAAAAAGGGGCTTTTTAAAACTAACTGGACATAATGACATTACGCTAAACCAGAGCTCTAAAGGGGTGGAGGTGCATTCGCTCTATTCTCATCCTGTACTTCAGAAGCAGATAAAAATGTGCTGTTTAGAAGCCAGACAGAAACGGAAGAGTGGATTGTGCAGTTCTACGGAATTAGAGGCCAAACACTTCAATCTTCTATCAAACACAGGTGGTGGAAATATCCATGCAGTGCTCTTCTGTAGGACTTTGTTCAAAATTGTCAAATAGGACATCTAGTTGCTTCATGCAGTTCATAATAATAATAATAATAATAATAATAGTTGCCAATAAACACTAATACACATGTAACTAGTTAATTACTATGAACTTAAATGTAATAATAATAATAATAATAACAACAATAACAATAATAATACATAAAATATAAAGCATTTAATTTAATGCAATAATAATTTGACCATTTCTATTAGCGATCATAGCTGACAATTACTTCACTACTACCACTACTATTTTAAGAATAATTAATTGGCTATATTTGTATTAGTGATTATTGACAACAGTTACTTCTATTCATTTGTTTCAAAAAGTAATAGTAAAAGTAATAATAATAATAATAATTTAATTAATAAGTTATATTTGTTCTAGTGACTTTCAGCAACAATCAATTATTTTTATTTTTATTTAGGCCTATTTTTATTTATTTATTACATTTCATTTCATAATTAGCTATATTTGTATTAGTGATTATCTGCCATTATTATTGTTGTTGTTGTTCTTGACAACAGAGACTCCAAATATAGAGGGGAAAAACAAATATTGTTTAACTAACACTAACAAACTAACAATAACTTGTTTAACTAACTAATCAATTATTCAAATATATAAAATTCTCAGACAGACCAGTCCAGAGCTTTGAATAAACCACACAGCAGTCCTTAATTTACATTCATTCATGAGCTCTACACCATCACACACAGCAACATTTTTAGAGACAAGGTCAGGGACCCTAGAGGGCTGTACTCCTCTGTGTGTTTGTGTATCTGTCTATCTGTGTGTGAATGTGACTGCTTGTCATGGAAACATATTTGATCCTTGCTTTAATTATTTTGCCCCCACCATCATCTAGTGTCTGGGCGGCCATGTTGGCTCTACAGCAGGTCTGTGAGTGCAGCTGTCACTAGTGGAACTGCACTGACCTCTAGAGACCGATCTCTCCAGGCACAACATGGAGTTTCACTTACCCTGACAGGTCTGGCAACAACCCATAAGAGTGACAGAGAGAGAACAGACTCAGGTAAACCTGTGGTCCCGCACAGACCTGCTAGTCTCATTCATTCACTGCACACACACACACACTGTCCTAACCACCCCAAAATCTCAGTGCACTGAAATTCACCCCTGCACAAAGCAATCGCTGGTCTAATACGTTTAGCATCCTTTTTTCTCATCTATTCGATAAATTACACCACTCATTGTTATCCGTAGTTCATCCACAGTTCATCCGCTGTGTGTTCATGTGTATTGTACATATATTCATGTAGATTTGTCTTCATAGATTTATATGACAAAATATTATTTTGTTTCACTGGCAGTACATATGAAATAAACCTATAGTGTATCCATGTTGGTTTTCTTAAAACATGACATTTATAAAAACTCCCATCCAACTAAAAAAAAATATGAGTAATGGAGAAACTCTTCCCTCTGAAACAAAATATTTTCATACTAAATATTAATGTCAAAAGGAGCCTGTTAAAATCAATGAAATCCTGTAGTATTCTAGGAAATATATATTTACATTACATTTACATTTAGTCATTTAGCAGATGTTTTTATCCAAAGCGACTTACAAATGAGGACACTAGAAGCTATCAAAACTAACAAAAGAGCAACAATATGTAAGTGCAAATGACAAGTCTCGGTTAGCCTAACGCAGTACACGTAGCAAGGTACATATATATATATACAGTATATATATGTAGAATTAAAATAGAATATAAAGTCTTAGACTTGAAGGGTCAAATAAAGATGTAACAGATGTGTTTTAGTCATTTCTTGAATATATATATATATTACTTTTCCTTTGAGTAAACATGACATATTTGGATTAGCAGGCTGATAGATATACAGACATTTCCAGCTTTTTCCAGCATGTAAACTCTTCGACTCATGCCAAGGGAAATGCTATTAAATTGCAAAAAAAAAATGTTAGTTCTGGTTGTTAGTGTATGTTAAACTATTATGTTAAGGCAGCCTTGATATACAATTGATGCTGATATGTATTATACATACCATATTCATGGTAGGTTTGTGTCTTTGCTTCCCAGAATGCTTCCTAAAACCACACACTCTACAATCCCGAGTCCAATCCTGTAGAGGAACATGTGGCATCTCATTCAAAACTATTCATATTTTATAGAGTTTCACACCATTGCTGCTATCATCATCATCAGTTCTTATATGTGACAAAACATGATGGGAAACATATAAGTGTCTGGAGCCATAAAGGACAAATTTAGCTGGAGCAGTAAAGTCTTACTCCCCAGAGGGAACATAATAAAATACATTTAAATGAATATACACACTCTTTGCAAAAGTGGTGTACTGACTTCTGCCTGTTTAAACCATATGGAGGGCACAAGGACTCACTAATCTATTTCACCAGGCCTGAATATATGAGGTTTACATTTTCTGTTTGTGTGTGTGTGTATATATATATATATATATATATATATATATATACATAGGGTCTATGTAAAAAAAATACCAAGTTTTCTTTGAGGGTTAAGGTTGGTCTGTAATTTTAATTAGCTGTAAAAATAAAATAACATTAAAAAAGTCCTCCTCGTTTAGATGGCTAAGTAAATCTGTGAGTGTCAATGTAGAAATGTAGAGATGCACAGATGCACAGATGCACAGCACCATAAGGCAGTGTACTGATTAGGGCTGTGTGTAATGCATGAATCAAAGGGCACGGAAAGGAACCAATCAATCTAACTAATGGGAATCCCTGGTGAGGAGTGTGGGCAGAGTTACCCAGCTGTACAATCTCAGTGACCTCCCAGCTTAAACACACACGTGTATACAATCATTTCCCAAGCCCTTATTTAAATGCCTAAATATACAAGACCAAAAGTTCATTCTTGATGAACTAACAAATACTAGCATATGCATGCATAAACAAACACACACACACACAAACATATAAAATTACAGTGACTTTACAAACACCACTTCATCCAGTAACTGTGTTTAGGACCAAACAAAGCCTCCTACAACACCGCAAAACACTGCACAGACTAGAGATCTCAGACCATGTTAACCCTAAAACCTTACAGATACACAACTGATGCACACGTACTCAGTTATGTCCAGCAGAATAGCAGGACCTGCTGTAACACATGCACCATGTCAATGTTTCTGAGCATCAGTGTTTCAGCTGAGGTCTTCACATGTGTCTGCCACATTTATCTGCCCTAGAGGACTCCCTCCAAGCAGGGGTCCATCAAACAGACAGATGAAAAAGCAGACATATGCCATTTAGCCACAGAGAGCTGTGGTGTGTGTTTTCTGCATGTGTGTGTGTGTGTGTGTGAATGAGTCAGCGGAGTGAGTGGCAGCAAGTTTGGTCTTCATTATGATGGCAGACTGAGATCGCAGTGCACTCATTTGTGTGCTCCTATAATTCTATACAATAAAATTATATATCATAAATTCCAGTATTATTAAATAAATGGGCAATGATTCAATTATATCTTTTAGAAATGTTTTAATGTATACAAACAGTGCCAAATGAAAAATTTAATAAATGTAAAATAAATGCAGAATTAGCAAGGCCACATTGTTACTAAAATCTGTTTTGTACCTTATTGTACCTTGTAACATATCCTGACAACCCTAATAGCACAGGTGGCAAAAAGAAAGCTACATGATAAATAAAAGTTTGATCACAATTAGCTTTTTCACAAGCTGAGGTAAATATTAACATATAGAAGATGCACAGTGTCACACACACAAATACAAAACACCATCTTGGTAAAGCATGACACTAAAATAATAGAATAAAGATGAACTGAGTTGTAAGGTAAAATCCTAATATACATAACTGATAACAAAAACTATTAAGAAACAATTATTTAAATGAAATACCATCAAATGTGTGCTGTCACACAGGGAGTTCTGAGAAAGTCAGTTTGCAATTTTTCACTGTGAATTACAAGATGACGTTCTTTTTCACCTCTTAAAACTGTACATTTAACAGTATGTAGTGTAAAATAACATGAAATGTAAGGATAGATCAGTTTTTCACTATATAGTAAGATAATCTTCATTAAGCATTTATATGGTCTTTTACAGTTAAAATTACAATAATTTTACAGTATATATAACTGTTATATTAATAATAGTTAAACAAAATATCTTTATTTATATTATATGAACGACTAATTTTAAACACACACCAGGATAAAACCTTTGACCTCAAGTTGGAGGATAATGTCTAAGCCAAGGGGAATGCATTCATGATACCCAGCATGAATCAGAGCCGATGCCATCGTTTTGGACGTTAGTTTAAGATTGCTCGGTTGCATAGAGCTCCCTTTAGTGCTGAGCGGACTTTCATAAAATTGATTTTCTGAGTACACCCTTTTAGCGGCCATAAGCTTGAAATATGAACCCTTCATTGCTGAGAGCATTTCTTATACATTTTTCCCCTCTCTCTCATTTATTTCTTTTTCTCTTTTTATTATTTTCTTTTCCACCTCACTCCATAACTAATGATCTGGGGAGGGAGTGTGTTTGAAATTCTCCACAGTAACCATTTTCATAATTAAACATTTCTAATTCTGGAGCTTTGGCTAGCTCTGAGCAAACAGGCAGCGGCAGCGAAGTGGGAAACGTTCGACGCCTTTCATTAGAGCTCTTTTTAAATCAGTGCTCTGGTTAATGCATGTGCTAATGAAGCAAGAGGACATTTAGCATCCCTGCTCATTAGGAGCTAAACTGCGGCCATTTGTTTGTACAGCAGAGGGAGAGGGTTATCAAAGCGTACGGTCAATCACATTTAATAATGGGGAGGTATTACTCTTTAATGAGTTATTTAAAATGATCCGAAATGAAATTCATCCGAAAACGAGTGTCCTTTGAGGATGCTGCACGATAAAGTAAACACTTTTTTTTGGCCTAGAAAAAAACGAGGGCTTTATGCTTGGCACAAATTACAAAGCAAAAGTCAGACTAGTGAGCGCGAAGGTGTGGTTGTTAGCGCACACTTTTGACAAATACGTTCAAATAATTGACAAGTTTTCTTTCAGCCTGAGAAAGTGGATGATATATTATAACACGGCTCTTTTAAATCACACGGTTCAGTGGCTTGACACTAGATGTCAATTCATCACCGCCGACAGCCAGCCGCTATACAGCATTCCAGCTGAAAAATGATACATATAAATGATGATAAACATCAACATATTTGTTATGCTGTGGAAAATTGTGCCACGCGGCACTGAATGCTCACGGTTCCTTCGGTATCGGCACTGTTTACATTATTAACAGGACTAACAATATTTATATTTCTCATCACCTGCCAGAGGTGCTTGACATTCTGTGACGGTTTGTAATGTAAATGACAAAAATTTTATTTATTCCATAACTTAAAAGTCAATGAAGTGATGGAGGAGAGAAAATAAGCCAGCTACAAGTGGGGGTCAATTATCATTTGAATAATCGAGGCAGCAGCGTGGCAGACCCGAGCCTCTCTGAAGTGTGACATGTTTTTATCTTCATGCATTTCAATGAAGTCAGACCTGTACATAAAAGGTTATCACCTAGGAAACATATTTGCCTAAGCACAAGTTAAACAGGCGAGTGAGATCAGCATAGATATTCAATTTAGCCAGCCAACCTTGAACTATAAATATTTCAATAAAACCCAATGAGAGCGTTTTCTCTCCCTCTCTCTATCCCCCTTTCCTCCTCCCTTCTTTGATCCAATTCCATTTCAGCTGTGGGAGATAGGGGAAGGAGGAAAGGGAGAGAGGGGGATGGGATTTATAAGAGGAAAGGAGAAGAGGGGCAAGGGAAAGGAAGGGATGAAAAAAAACTCAGTGTACTGTAGTTTAGCTAAATATGCTGTTAGATGCATCTGGCCTCTAAAGCCTGAGGGGAGAGAAAGACGGCTCGAGGGAGGGAGACAGACTAACAGCAAAAATATGAAAGAAAGGAAGAGAGAAAGAAAGAGAAACAGGGACATGAATTTAACAAGTGTGCTGCGGGCAATGGTGGGTCCTACATTCAGGAGATTATTAGTATTTGTTGGTTTCTCTCTCTATCTGTCTTCAGGTAATGTAGCGCGACCCTCCACACGGTATAGAGACTTTCTCACAGGTTTTCTCAAGACATGTTAAGCTCCAAGTTTAAATAAAGATTATACTGGAGCAAATTTGTCCATATTTAAAGCTTTTGGCACAAGAAAGCCTTAATCTTCTCAAAATATTGTTATTCTTTCCAATGGAAACTACAAAAAGCAAATGCACACACTTACATAAAGAAACAAAAAGATTTAGATCAGTTCTAGTGGGAGGGCTTTGAAAATATGAGATATACAAAGGCATGTCATGTTTTCCTGTGATAAGATATACATAAAACTAAAAGCAAACTACTTTTTTGTAATGTAAAAGTGTGTAAAGATATTTTTCGGCTGCTTCTAGTAATTTTAGCTGTACAAAACAGTATGTTAGGCTCCTTGATGTTGCAAACTCTTATTTGTCATCATATTTTATTATCAGTATCATAAACACATTGGTTTGTAGTGCAAATAATTGTATTGTTCACAGCACTTTCTTTGACACTAAACAAAATTTGGTCTAGCAACTTTTTTTTACTCCGTTTTTTTTTTTTTTTTTTTTTTTTTTTTTTTAAAAAAAAAAAAAAAAAACTTTTTTTTTTCCCCGTTTTTTTTTTTTTTTTTTTTTTTTTTTTTTAAGTAGAAAGACTCAAAAAAGTTTGTAAAACACTCCAATAATCTGTTTTATTTACAACTTCAAAAAACATTTTTCTCAGTGTTGTTATTTACCTATTGCTGCTAATTAAGTGGAAGTCCTGCACATTCACAGGAAATAGCTTATGTCTGAGTTGAAAAATAAGGTGGATACGGATTTTTGCATGTCACGTTTTGTATTCATATTCAACAGTAGTAGTCGACTGATCCCTGATACAATGACAATACATTTTACAGTTAATACAATATTTAAAAAATGTAATTAAATTAAATTATTTTTGAATAATTGCCTATATTTACATAGGTCTATCACTGGTCAATAATATTTCTAAGCTTATTTTTTCACGATCATCTCAACTGCAAGTAATCTACCTCTAAAAGAGTTTTTGTCAGAATTAGCTAACAACACTCTCACACACTCTCACACACTTCCACTCAATGCACCCATATCACGCAAACTCTCTCTCTTCCTCGCCTCCGTTCTATGCCACAGCAACTGACAAGCTGCTTAACTGACTCTCAGTGCATTATGAAGAGAAGAAAGAGCCCCCTCCTCTGCAGAACTAAGCCACCCATAGAGACCCCGATCAGTGCCGTGTTGTGACAGAGGACCTGTCAGTGGGGCCAGGCTACAGTATCACTGGGCTGATTTAGCACAGTCCAGACAGGGTGACAGAAGGTGAAAGCTCCAGCTATTTGTCACTGCTGTGCCCGTGTCAAAGTGTCAGGTGTGGGGACAGAGGGGGAGTGCAGCTGGGCTGATAGTGGAAGAGACAGGCCCGTATGGTCCGAGACCCAGCAGCCTGTCAAGCAGGAGTCAAAGTCTGGTGTCTTCTGGGGAGCTAAACCCCTCCTATGTGCTTTCTTTCTTTCTTTTTAGCAAGCTGATCTTTTTTTCCTCTCTGCCTGTTTCTCACCATGCCTTCCAACATTTTCTTAGCATCCCTCTAGACTCTAGAGGAAATCTTTTATTTCTCTCCTCGCTGTCTCTCAACACATCTTTAAAAACATGCCCGCCTAAAACCTAATCTTACGCTCAGTTGTATTTCCCAGGCCACAGTTCAGCTCACAGATCAGAAGTGCGGGTTAGGACAGCTGTACAGACGCAAGACCTCGCAAAAATATGTCAGAACACAGATAAAGGCTGCGTTTGAGACCAAAAAAACAACATGGCACTACAAAATATTTTTCACAGTTTAAGCTATTTTGTCTTTAGGGAAAAAACAACAACTGTAATTTAAATAAGAAAAACAAGTGGAATAAAAGTGTAATATTGTGATCACACCACAACAAAGTATCCACAAAGTACTTTAGCCAAATAGCCACAGTGAAAAATAGATTTATCCTCGAGACTTCAAATCCATAGAGATTAAGTGCAAAAATAACAACAGCAGCAAATCAAGTCAAACAGCATATGAGGACTCAAAAAAACAACATTAAATGTGTTCATAAGACACAAAGTAATTCATTTCTTTATTCTTTCTTAAGCCTCTTTACTTGGATATTTATTGGGGAGGGAATGAGAGCGGTGTTTATAGTTGGGTCAAACATAGGCTCTCGGGTTTAATAGGGGATTACGGCTCTCTCCCACAAAAGAACACTAACTGACTTTAGCACAAGTGTAACTGCCATTTCTTCTGCTGGATTTCCAGATTCATCTGAGCGAATGTGATGAAGTGATAAAGGATTAGAGGAGGAGAGGAGATGGGAGGAGGTGCATCCTGACAGTGATGCGCTCAGTTGTTTGTCCTCTCTACACTTCTTCTCTTCCTTCTCAGTCTTTGCTTTTTTTGTCTGGTTTTGTTGGCTTGTCTTAATGCCCGTCCCCCCTCCCTTCAAGTCCATCTGGTACCTTTGCTCGCCCTCAAAACAGCCCACTGGACTAATTACGAAGATGCACATACACACACTCATACACATATCCCAAGAGTCCTTTTGGTAAAAGAAAATATTGAATTAGCCAGCAATACATTTATAAGTATTGCTTATGAAATGCCATATGTCAGCAGTCTTTTAGAAGTTTTGGCATGTTGTTCAGGAAATGTCACAACTTGAGAAGGATCCTGTCACATAGCTAAACAAGCAGGATAAATCAAACTACCAGAATTTGCTTCAGGGTTAAAGAGTATATTTCTAAACTGGGAAAGGCAATAGAAAAACACATTAAAGTGGTCATATGACGTTGCTAAAAAGAACATTATATTGTGTATTTGGTGTAATGCAATAAAGGAACATGGAACATGGAAGAAACATCCACGTATGTATCCAAAAACCAGGAGGCCAGACTCGAATAGGATGGTTGCCACGGGAACAGCCGGTTCTGTTCACACACACACTCGTTTGACACACTTTTAATGGGGCCACCTCAAGAACAGTTTCCTCAGTATTCAGCAAACACCCTGCCAGCATTTTGCTTGAGTGTCAAAGGGGAACAGAGGGTCTTAACAGGCTGCATACCGGGGTGCCAGGCAACTGAACCTGGCATGGGATCAATATTCCCTTTAATTTCGCCTGTCAGAGTGCATTTGTGTGCTTTGCATAGACACTTATGCACACTTTCTGCATCACTCTATGCCAGCGTCATGTCAGTTCCTAGAACGGGAAGAGGAAAACAAGCAGGAAAGAACGGACAAGCATACTGTAGATGTGCAACAGGCATGATGAAAAAAGCCAAGTTTATCAAATCGACATTATAATAATAAGAAACAAATAGATATACAAAAGGACTAATATATATTTTTAGGGATGCACCCATATTAAAAATCTGACCAATAACCCAACAATATTTTTGTTATTACAGACATTTTAAATAAAGCTAATTTAGGCATCAAAAATAATAGTTATTAGTATTTTTAATGATTCACTTTAATCAAGCATTAGATGGTAAAGGTAATCAAAATGTGAAAATAAGCATGCACACAAAAAAACAACGATGACCGATAAATAAATAAAAATATCTCAGCAAATAACCAATGAAGCATGCATCTCTATTTTTCCAAGCATAATTATAGCCAAGTTCATTGTATCTCATAGTAATGTATGAAAAACACTTGTATAATAAACATAGTATGGTGTTTGTCTATACAGTAGTTTTTCCATTTATATTATAAAATCATCCGCTAACTCAATGAATACAAAGTGACATAACCACTAGAAAGATACAAGCAATTGATCATTTTCCCCAGTTTTAGTTAACCTTGTTTTCTCTTTCATGCTGTTTGAGATGTAACAATTGTATTTCATGTGTTTCTTTCTTTCTGCTTACAACAATACAAGCAATCTCACAGTGGGAATCCAGTGGAGAACAGAGAAGGAAAGGGGCACTCACAGAAAAACACATTTTAGTTTTCCTTCAGTGTAATGTGTCAAACACATACACACACTAGGGGCCTCATTTATAAAATGTGCGTATGCACAGATTTGATCTTAGAGTGGGCGTACGATAAAATCCACGGCAACGTTCATATTTATAAAAATGGTCTTTGACGTGGAAAGTACTTGCCACCACGTCAGGGTCTGAGCAGGCGTACGCACTTTTCCTTGTGGCAAAGTCGGAGTACTGCAGCTATTTGAACATCTAAGCTGCAATAATAATAAAAAGCGGTGTACGTGCAAGCACCGAATTTACCATGAACAACAAAGATGCAGTGTAAGAGATTAATTGTGCAGTGTAGTCAGGTTTTTTTTAGAACGGGAGTGCTTTCAATAATATGTGTTTAATGTTTTGCAAGAATTTCGTGATATTAAACTTTTTATTAGTTGTCATAGCAAGTGATTTTAATATAGGATGGCTCACTTTTTATAAGATGACTGAAAATTTTACTTGAATTCCTATTCCTAATTCTTACTTTTGGAAACCTAATTGTTTTATAACTACTACTATTATTATTATTATTACTACTATTATTATTATTTCTGTTGTTTCTAGAAGTAGTAATTTTGATAATAGTTAATAGAACAATAGAAAAAATAATGCATAAACGCATCTCCGACTGTTTTGTCTGTGTAGACTATAAGAAGTGACGTGACATGTGGCCAAGTATGGTGACCCATACTAAGAATTAGTGCTCTGCATTTAACCCATCCTTAGAGCACACACACAGCAGTGAACGCACGTGTTTTTGTGCGCACGTTCATTTTCTCTGAATCGAACTTACGCACTTTTGAGAAATTATCTTAGAACAAATTTAGGGCGGTTTATACGCAACATTTTATAAATGAGGCCCCAGGAAACAAGGCAGGATTATTCTGCCTCAGGCCAAATTAAATTTATTCTTACGCTTTTGCTCGTTTATGGGGATAATCAGAGATAAACAAGCCATTATTTTTCATACTTCTCAAGCTACTGCCTCTATCTACACAAAACGAACTTCTCAGTGAATAGAATTGTTTTTCAATTAAACTTTTAAAAGTACCCTTGACTCTAAAGTGTACTAAAAGTCCAAATGTAGTGTTTTTTGTTGTTTTTATTTGTTTTTCTGCTGAACATACACACTGCACTTCTTTCTGAATCCCTAACTTTCCACACGTCAGGTCATGCATGAACATCTGACCTGTATCCTGAACAAAGTGGGTAATTGGAGAGAGAGCGAGAGAGAGAGAGAGAGAGAGAGAGAGAGAGAGAGAAAATCAAAAGTGAGAGTGCAATAGAAACTCAAGGAGATCGAATGTTCATTTATTGCAGGTTGGAGCCCCACTCTGGGTGTGAATGAAAGGCTGTTCTGTCCTGGACTAGTCATCCACTACAACCAAACTCCACACACAGGCAGTGTTCCACTAAAGAGGGCCTTCACGCAGTCACCAAATCTCCTCAAGCACACACACATACACTTAGTGAAAGTATATCCACTCTACATACACAAACTGAATCACTGAAGCTCTTTCGGCTTCTAAGACACACTCACACTTACCGACTGAATCTCCAGTTTCCACACACACACAGACACACACACACACACACACACACACACACACACACACACACACACACACACACACACACACTCCTCTCTTTATTAACACGTGCTTCTCACACACACACACACGCACACACACACACACACACACACACACTCCTGTCTTTATTAACACCTGATTCCATCAAACAGACTGTGTCCACTGATGTCACCACACTCAGATACAGTCACATACAATGCATTTAATGCAGTATGTCAATAGTCTTTCTATAGATAAATAAAGTCATAACCCTCCATAAACTCTACACAAGCCAAGCAACAATTAAGATAAAGCAGAAAATTATTGTAAGGCATTGTGGTGTCATCACTGCATGTGGTAATAATAATAATAGTATATAATATAAAATTTACATAATATGTCTATAATTATATAATATAACATTCTAAAATAATATTAATAATTTTATATTAAAATAATATCAATATTTTTATATTATGTAATTATGTGCATAGGTATTAAATATGAACTATAGAAATATACTAATAATATATATAACAACAAACAATAATTTGAATAGTATTAGTGCTACTACAACTAATAGCAATAAACACATACTTTTAAATCTTATATAGTAGTTATATAGATTATATAAACAATCAGTGTTTTAACTATATTATTATTACCCTTTAATCATTTACCAAAAATATTTATACTACTACCACCACTAATAATAATAATAAATAATAAATTATTAAACAAATATATTAATTCATTGGCTAATTTTCAAGAGCTAATTAACAAACACACAAACAAGTACAAACACATATTTTTAAGGGCTAAAATGTGTATTTTTGCAGAAATGTCCCAGGTTAGAGATGATTTTCTTTTGCTAAAATGTGTTTGATAATCAAATCTTTCAACAAGGGCCACAGAAAGACAGGTCATGAATAGGAAGCTTGACACTGAAGGACACACAATAATGACAATTGCATCTTTTTTCCAAGCCTTTTTTTTTTTACTGAAAATAAATGGCACAGTAACTCAAAACCCAATGGCCACCAGGCTGTTTCAAGTTTGCTTATTTATTTTTTTAGTACTACAGAATGCCAAGACAAATTGTATTTACATGTTATGGAGGAACAGTAACCAATGCCAGCACAGCATCATTAGCAGAAAAAGGGATGTGGGAGCAGTGCTTCTTGAAAAGATCACCTTCTAAATAAGATCCTTCATGAAACCGCCTTCATGGGTGGGCCGAGAGCCTGAGGTGCTTGGCCATGAGACAGCTGATCACTAGAGTGGGTGTAAAGCAAGCCCAGGGAGGCCACTCAAATAACCGCTTTGTTGCAGAATAAATGTCATTTGTAACTGGGCTTTCAAAGGACCATTTGTCAACATGTTTACAGCGACAATTTCCAACAAAATCTAAAGAGAGGCGGGTGTGCTGGAAGAGGAGAAAGGGACTTAAAATGGGGAGGAAAGAATGGCAAATGAGGGACAATAGTTCTTATTAAATGTTTACGAACAATTAAGAGGTTATTTGAATAAGGGCTGCTGGTACAGATGGAGAATACTTGAGGCATGAGTGAATATAATCTGCATATATGTATACATCTGCATAAATCTATCAAATGTGTGTGTGTACGTACTTGCACCCAAGATGGACTACTTGAGCCCACTTGAATTTCTTCAAACACATTCTTAATGAGACATTTGTGTAATTTTTTTAGTCAGCACACCATCAGATCCTCTAGAAACCCTCTTCATAATTTAATTTATGAAAACAATTGCTTGCATTTCTCATTTAGAGAAGTCTGTCCTGACTCATTCCTTATTCTGCACATAGAAATCAGAGCCAAACCCTTGCCATTGTCCTTTAGTCTTAAATGACATTACTTCACTCCTTATTTTATTTGCTCAGCAAACACATAAATCTGGACTAACTAACCTACAAACTCTGCATGTGAGGTTATATTTTCCTTTCTAATGTCTATCCAACGTATTGGATAAACATCATAGTAGGGTGTAATAACAGCAATATCAAATTAACCAAGTTTCTTGAAAAAAAAGTGCAGTGTCTGAAATATCTTAATGATTGGCATTAGCTTAAAACACATGCTCTATTGCCAAAATGAAATTTATCAAATCTTAAAAGAGGCCAAAACAACGGAGAATCTTAAGCTGGTCTTGGCCTTGATCTAGTCTATCGTGACCATTGACCATTTTGGCTGCAATTAGAAATAATTAAAACAGGGATTAGAAATCTTAATGCCTGAACAAAGTGCAAAGACGTCCGATCAAGACAAATCCTTTTAAACAGCTGTTCAGATATTCACAACAAGAAATTCAAGAAGCTACCTCATACTGCAGCCTTTACGAGGCTCAAGGGATGAATTGATTTTATTTTAAAAAATTTGCTGGACTCACAGTCATGAAGTGGTCAAACATATTTACTTTGACATTTAGTACAGCAATTCTTCACTCTAACTACAGATGTAAGACTGAGACATAAAATCTGACTGATGCACTGTACAAAATAAACTGCTGAGGAAAAGATAAAACATTCAAGGCTACTTGATGCATTCCGCTTTTTATTCTCTCAACTAGTGTTTTAATAATACTAACTACTAAGTAACAGTGCTTTGTCTATTTAAATTAGTTTGTTCAGTAAATGCAAAATGCCTCACTCAGCCAATAAATTCATAACAACCGATTTCTTGGTAAGCAACATAAAACATAAAAGAATGTATTGTTTTGATAGCCATATATATATATATATATACTGTATATTAAATTAGTAAACAGCAAAACAATAACCCTGTAAGTGCATAAATTGACTCATGCTGCAGTGCATTATGGGAATGCACAACATTTCAGATTTTTTTTTACTATAATTTGACTAGTTGGGACAATATTTGAGTGGAATTATAGTAATAATAATAATTCATAATAATAATAATAAGAAGAATTAAACAAATACTAATAATAGTCATGAAGTAATATGTACACAAATACATGTGTGTGTGTGTGTGTGTGTGTGTGTGTGTGTGTGTGTGTGTGTATGTGTGTGTGTGTGTGTGCACTTAAACGTATTTATATTGATAATTATTTGCATGTTATGACCAATAAAAATAAAACACTAAAATCAGGGTTTTCAGTTTTTTTTAATATGACAAGTGAATTTAGCCTAATGAAAAAAATACATCTAATAGTGTTAAATTATTAGTGAATTAAAGATTAACTGTAAGCATACATTAACGTAAATGTAAACAACATGAAAATATATAATCAACAGAACATCACAGTTTGATATTTTGGATGCCACATAAAAAAGTACAGTGCTAAAAGTTTAACTCTCACCCTCTTCATTCTCAATAACTTTTTCCATATCTCCTGAAAGGATTGGTTTAAAAAACTATGTAAATGTACACACACATACATGCAACTGCACACACATAAACACACTGATTTGACTTGACTGCAGTCAGTGAGCATGTGAAAGGTGTCCTGTGATAGCACTGAACTCCCTCCTCCAGGCAAACAAGGACAAAGCTCTGCTAAACGCGACACTTCTCTTGGTGAACGGTTACTGAAAGACAAGAGAGTGAAGTAGACAAAATGATTCCTGGGAAAAAGGGAGTTTTTCTCAGCAAGACAGGAACACGTCTCTTGATGCGTCTCAGTGCTCAGGTTTCCCATGCACACAGAGGTGGAGACACTGAATGACAGCGAATTAAAATAATATTTCACACCGAAATGAAAGCTCTGTCATCATTTACTCAACCATGTAACCTTCTTCCTTCATTGAAACAAAAAAGGTAAATTTTTGAAGAACATCATGGCCAATCTTTTAAATAAGGACAAACAAAACACACACATTTCTAAAAGCATAATAAAAGTGGCCCACATCACGTGCTACTGTGTATACTGTGTAGCGTCTCGACCAATCTGACACACTAATTTTTATTTGATTTAACAAATCAATTATTCATTAGATTAACAAATCGTCACAGTCCCCTCACTCAATATACTGGATGCCAGGATTTCTGCTGAACACCATCCCCCACCTTGGTCACCATGACAACTAATCATGATATCACTGGTTTTATGGCCTAAAGGAATGCGGGGGATAAACTCCCTCATTTTCCTCATAAGAAAGACACATAATGCCCAGAGAAATGGACTGTTCTCTAATTAATTCATAGGAAAACCTTTCTTTGATTGAATACACATATCCTTCAGATCATTGTGTACACCATTACTGTTCTTGTATATTGTCTGTTGTAGTGTATGCTGTTTTATGCATGTTATCATAGACCACTAGTTAATATAACCTCACCTATTTCATGTTTGGTCTCTATGAATTCATCTTCGGATGATCTAACTGAGAGTGCATATTACATGCTGATACCTATGCAACATATTGATGTTCTAAGAATCTTTACTAATTTGTGCATTCACACCCAAGCGAATTACATATGCAAAATACCATGCTTACAGACAAAGAGTCATAAAACTCCCCAGTATTTCCAACCTCCCGCTTGGGATTTCAGCCTTCCTCATTGGACAAACCCATCTTGAGAGGCGTGAATCTCTGCAGGCTTTAAAGGCCACACTTCATGTGACCCGCCCCAGTCGGTGGTTCGGTCAGAAGCAAAGATGACGATGTGAGAAAACGCTTCAGGATACCAAAGCATCTGTGCCAGGCCTTTCTTCGGCCTAGTCCTTTCCATTCATCAAGTGACTCTGACTCAAACTGGTTCTTTTCATCAACTAATTTCAGCAAGATCTGGGGCCTTAAGATCAGGAATCTCTTTCCGACAGCCGAGATTCGCAAGTATCAAACTTAGTCTTATTAATTGATACATTAAGTATCAGTTACACCTTTTTACAAAGGTGTGTTTGAACTCAGAATCTGACGTATCCCTGAAGGCTTTGATCTGTTGAATATACATGCAAAGAGTTCCATAAAATCCATTCTTTATGTCTCTTTCTATACTGAGTGAAACTTTATCCCTTTCCTATACCA
>NW_015506055.1:1313165-1328263 GCF_001515645.1 Sinocyclocheilus grahami | reverse complement strand
TGTGTGTGTGTGTGTGTGTGTGTGTGTGTGTGTGTGTGTGTATGTGTGTGTGTGTGCACTTAAACGTATTTATATTGATAATTATTTGCATGTTATGACCAATAAAAATAAAACACTAAAATCAGGGTTTTCAGTTTTTTTTAATATGACAAGTGAATTTAGCCTAATGAAAAAAATACATCTAATAGTGTTAAATTATTAGTGAATTAAAGATTAACTGTAAGCATACATTAACGTAAATGTAAACAACATGAAAATATATAATCAACAGAACATCACAGTTTGATATTTTGGATGCCACATAAAAAAGTACAGTGCTAAAAGTTTAACTCTCACCCTCTTCATTCTCAATAACTTTTTCCATATCTCCTGAAAGGATTGGTTTAAAAAACTATGTAAATGTACACACACATACATGCAACTGCACACACATAAACACACTGATTTGACTTGACTGCAGTCAGTGAGCATGTGAAAGGTGTCCTGTGATAGCACTGAACTCCCTCCTCCAGGCAAACAAGGACAAAGCTCTGCTAAACGCGACACTTCTCTTGGTGAACGGTTACTGAAAGACAAGAGAGTGAAGTAGACAAAATGATTCCTGGGAAAAAGGGAGTTTTTCTCAGCAAGACAGGAACACGTCTCTTGATGTGTCTCAGTGCTCAGGTTTCCCATGCACACAGAGGTGGAGACACTGAATGACAGCGAATTAAAATAATATTTCACACCGAAATGAAAGCTCTGTCATCATTTACTCAACCATGTAACCTTCTTCCTTCATTGAAACAAAAAAGGTAAATTTTTGAAGAACATCATGGCCAATCTTTTAAATAAGGACAAACAAAACACACACATTTCTAAAAGCATAATAAAAGTGGCCCACATCACGTGCTACTGTGTATACTGTGTAGCGTCTCGACCAATCTGACACACTAATTTTTATTTGATTTAACAAATCAATTATTCATTAGATTAACAAATCGTCACAGTCCCAATCCAAGTCGTCTGAAAATAAGTGGCTTAAAATTTAAGTCTAAAAATGATGACAAACTGGTGACCATCTTCAACATAAGGTCATACAGTATGTTATACATTAAACTGACAAACTTTGGTGGATCTTGAATGAAGGCCTCAGGCATTCCTGAGGAACTCTCTGTCCTTCGCCACAAGGCATCTCAGCTGCTCTTTTATACGCTGACCCTAAAATAGCAGTCATCTCCGCAATCTGCTGAGAAGAAAGTAAAAGTGGCAAAGTAAAAGAAGAGGATGAAGAAAAGGAAAAGACACTCGCACAAGGATTAGGAGTCCTGCGAAGGATTTGAAACTTTCCGTCTGGAGACACCAGACTGATGCTCCGTGTGTGTGGATAGGGTCAAGGGAGGCCACTGGGAGAAATTGAGGGACGCTCTCCTGGGCTTAGTGATCTGATGCCCCCCTTCTCTTTTAATCAAAGTCACACAAACCCACAATCAGGGCAGATTACATCAAGGGGAAGAGCTTGGCATTATTGTGTGGTTAATATTCCTGATTAGTTTCAATAAGGATCTGTGTTTCTATCCATCCTTCTGTCTCAGACTTCTCCATTTGTTTAGAAATAGCTCCCCTTACAGGGACCGCAGTGACAGGGAACATCACCCCCCAGTAATTGGGACAGACAGGCCTGTGCATTTTTACTGCATCTCAATTTTATCATTACATATTGAATAAATATGACAGCACTAAGAACGTGTTTTTCCCCATAACGGGTGAAATTATATAATAATACATGAAGGATAATACAAACACTGTCAATCCCAGTTCTTCCCAGTTTTTCCCCAACAAGTTAATTAACGTATTATTTTTTATTCTTATAATTAGTCTTTCTATTGTCCAAAAGCTATGGGCTAAAAAGTCAATTTCCACATTTGAGCAAACCATAATCAGATAATTGTGAGTTAAAGTGTGAGTTAAGTTGCAATTCAAGTTGCATGATTTACAAAGTCACATCGTGAGAGCTAGTTGCGTGGTGAAATATGCAATAAATAACTAAATAAAATAAAGAAAAAAATAATAATTTTTGTATATTTTATAAATTAGTTAAAATATATTAAAAAAACTAAAATTAATGAAACAAAATAAATAAAATACTGACAAATAAACAAAAAAATAACAATAATACATTAAAATAATAATTAAAAAAAATATTAATATAAACAAAAAATCAGAAAACAACAGCCCTATACAAAAAAAAACTTAAAATAAATCAATATTTTTGTCTCTCTCTCTGAAGTGAATTGGGCTTCCCACTAAAAGATAATGCGAGCAAATCTGAGAGCAGGAGTACACACTGTCCAATATAACCAAGATAACAGAGAAAAATCAGCAGACATCAAAGAGGCCTGCAGGCAATGCATGGTTGTTAATTTCTTAGAGTGAGAGAAAGGCAAAGGGAAAGAGAGGGAGAGAGAAAGCCATTCAATCACTTCAAAGCCAGTGGAGGCTTTAAAAGGTCGGTTTGTTTTGACGTGGATCTGCAGAGGTGAAGGAGAATCAAGCGGTGAAGGCAAGACCACTTCAGACGTCAGATTCATTCTTAACCCGCCTCCACTCCGTTCTCTCCCTCTAACACACACATACACAAAATCAAAAAAGACAACAAGAGAATTCAATAATACCTTGGAGAATCAGGATTATCTGACAAGAAACAAAAAGAGAAAGAGAAAAGAGAAAGAGCGAGAGAAATCTCCTATGCTCTCATATTGAATATTAACAGCTTTCTTTGAGGAAACGGCAAGTAATTAACCCGTATAGTCCAATTCCAGGGATTTCTGCGGATATGAGACTTTTTTGGCAGGAGACAAGGACTGATTCAAGGCAGTGGGTGTGTTTGTATAACAACAGGCTATTTCATTCAATAGAGTAATGATGATAGTTCCCTTTTTGAAAGAGACAACCTATTTCTGTCAGTCTGAGGCTAAAGTAGGCTAAATCTCCAGAGAAGAGGGCAGCTGTGCAACGCTAGCAGGGTTAGTATAGCGCTGCTGGAGCCGCTCACTCCCGAGGAACAATACTGCTGTACTAAGGGAACAAAAGCGAGACGGTCTCTGTGTGAATTTTAATTAGGCCATGGGTGAGGCAGTACAATACTGAGGTCTTTCCCCATTTTGGATGTGTTTGTGTGTCACTCCTCCCATCTCAGTGCTTTGCATAAAAACAAAAACAAAAAGAGGAGAGTGGAGATCTCTCTCAAGACATCACAGAGCCTCCGACGCTGTTGTGAACTTTTCTAGATGGCTCATCATTCTCTGAACCAGGACAGGAGCAGAAATCTATACCAAAAGTTATCAAACGGTGCTAATTCATTTATTGGTGTTATCACATCCATATGCCAGAGGCAAACAGTCCAACACACAAGAGTATGCAAATCCTATTCAAATACAGGTAGAGCTGTGGAAAAACAGATGTAATGGCTATGATTTACATCTAACAACTAATTAACCAAACTAAAAACGAATAAACAAACAATGAAGAATACTTTAAAATCAAAATTACATTTAGTCATTTAGCAGACACTTTTATCCAAAGCGAATTACAAATGAGGACAATGGAAGCAATCAAAATCAACAAAAGAGCAATGATATACAAGTGCTATAACAAGTCTCAGTTAGCTTAACGTAGTACACATAACAAGGTTATTTTTTTATTATATAATAAATAAAAAGAAAACAGATAGAAAAAGAATAGAGCAAGCTGGTGTTAGAGGCCTTTTTTTGCTTTTGTTAATTGTATAACAAATAAAAAGAAAACAAGTAGATAGAATACAAAAAGATTAGATAAGCTAGTGTTAGTTAGTTTGTTTTTTAAGAAAACAAGCAGTTAGTAAATGAATAGAGTGCAATTCTAAAAGGAACATGTTTTATTTAAAGAATAGAATTAGAATATAGAGTGCTAGAGTTAGAGGGTTAAATAAAGATGGAAGAGATGTGTTTTTAGCCGATTCTTGAAGATGGCTAAATTTTAATTATGAATTATTATTACGTTAATGTTAATTGCTACATATAAACAACAAAAACAGTAGTGTATAAATCCATATAAGGCACAATGTACTATTGACTCCCCTACTGATTTTTTTAAAGGTGTTTTATCTGTATTTTAAATTTGACACTTCATTGTGTTGTGTTTCAGGGTTAATGGAAACGTCCATAAAATTACTGGATAATGTCAAAGTAAAGTAAAGTGAAGTAAAAAAAAATAATATAAAATAAAATAAAATCCATTGTTAGTTCATGATACATAAATAGAACCGAACTGTACAGTCACAAGTGTCAACTTTTTAATTAAACTCTATATGCATTGCGGGAATAAATTGAAAATGTGGTAATTGTCTGCCAGGGACATTATCCAATAATTGTATGGACATTTCTGTTAACCCTAAAATACAATGCAAAGTTCAAAACACAGGTAAAACATCTGTAAAAAATAAACACTGAAAAGTTCTTCATATCAATATAGTACATTGTGTCCTATTTTACAGATTTTATTTTACAGTGTATTTAAAGCTAAAACAGACTTTTAGAATAAATCTTTTGTGTCCGAACAACTCAATCAAAACAATCAACCTCATGACTCTACATTATCTTATTCATAGTCTCCATATTTGATACACATTCCACCAACACATGAAAGGCATCAATTCCAGTACAGAAAAGCTTTTTGAAATTGATGTTGGACATCTGAGTCAGAAAACAAGACTGTACTTAATCTGAGCTGATGGGATATTTCAAGAGGTGTTGTTACCTTACTGAAATGCCCTTGCAACAAACAGAACATAATTCTGTAAAAAAAATCACATCACAAATTGTTATATTTTATATAAATAGTTCTGCATTTTATTTTTGCTGTAAGTATATTAAGGTGGTTTGTGTTGCATTTTATATTATTTATTTGTATTTTTTTATTGCACTATTTTAGTGTCATGTGTTAACCTCATGGTGTGTGCACAAGTGGCCTTGTTTTATGGACAGGTGACTTACGATGAACTCTTATTCATGATATGGTTTTCTATTGTGCCACCTATGTTATTATTGTGGTTATGAGTAGATTTTAAGGTAAAAAGCAAAAGTTTGATAGTTTTAATAGGTTGGTAAAAGAAGGCAGTGGCACCAATATGCCCTCCCGTAAACATTGTCAACATATTTTCTTTTCTGTCAAACTTTTTTACCATAAATTTAACAGGATTTTTTTCATTGAGCAAAACCACCAGTAACATATACAATACATGCCTGACGTTATTAATTTGCAGGCTGTCCAACACCTCGAAACTCTAAAACATGGTGACACACACATATTTCTCCAGTCACATCAGTGAGGTTTATACAGATGTCAGAAAGGCAAGAGACAAATGTACAAAGCTGCTTCAAACAAAACCACTAACAGACATTAAGATCACAACATCTAAATGAAAGAACTGTGCTGCTCTTCGAAACGGGAGCAAATATCACACTTTCAATTCTGTGTCTTCATCTGCCAAAGAGCAATGGCTTGACATTCGCAGAAGAATCTCGCAGCTTTTTATTACCAAAGAGAGTAGAGAGAGTTTGTGATCTTGGCGTGATATTGTTGTATAAGGGGATTTGGCTCCACCCTCCCCTGGCACACAGACAGATTACACAGTGATTATATGCAACTCAATATTGCATGACAACCTCCAGCGCGTGAGGGGTTTACCATCATGTTTCATTCATTTGGCTTGAATGAAGCCTCATTTGAAGCATCGGAAAGCTTAAGATTTATGTGAAATTCATAACAGAACAGATGTCCTCTCGAATTTGCTTCTACAGAAGAAAAAATTCAGAAAATAAGCCTTGATTGCCTCAAAAACTTAACATGTTTAGGTCTTAACCCCAGAGGGCTTAGAGGTTATTTAGTTGCACTAAGAAGCAAAGCACCATGGGGAATATCCAAATGACAGATTTATATCAATGCCCTTATTCTGCCCTGCCTCAGTGCCTTAATCTGACTTTCATAATGCTTGTGTGTGCGTCTGTAACTCTGACTAAAGTGTAATGAAGAATGAGAATCAATTAGTCAGTATATCTTCCTCATTTCAAATATTTTTTGTGTCGGCTCTCTGCGAGCTTTGGGTGTGATATTACAACTAGCTGCTGCCAAGGGCCAAACCCGAACATTGGTTCTTTTCATAGCATCTCTAGAATGTGCCTACTGAGAGTTTGACATCACAGACAGGATGAAACTGAAACTAAAAACTGCTTTTTCCCTTCTTTTCCTTTATTATGCACATCTACACAAGGTGTCATCTATCCCTCTAATGATTTTAGTGAAAGCGAGATTCACTTTAAAAGGAGTCAATCCCTCTGGTTGGATTTTGTTTCAGCTAAAAATTATTCTGTCCCTTTCTCTTCTTGCTGTTTAAGTGTGACTGGCATTTGAATTACCTGCACAGATTGTTATGCTCATCAATCTTCTCTCAGCAACTGAATTGTGATGGCATCATTGACAAATCCCTAAGTATGAGATTTTCACTTCCGAGCTTCATAAAGTCCTACATCAAAAGATGATATGGTCACTACAAACAAAACAGTGCCGGCTTTGCTCAGGATGTTAAGAATGATCAATTTAACATGAAGAATGGTCAGTGACAAGTGTGACCACCCATAATGCACCTCCAGTTTAAAGCCCAACATGTAAATAAAGAAAAACAGTGTGAGCGCACGTATGCCTGCTTATATTTGTCTGTGTTTGGAGAACAGCGGAAGTTAGATTAAGAATTTGAAGGGCATATACTCTGTTGAAAAAATGACTAATACTTTAAATAAAGGCAGGCAGTGGAAAGGAACAGACTGTAATAAGCAGTAGAGATAGATTTATGCCTATTCCAAGAAAGGCTGAAGGCTCTTATTGAGCACATTAAAAGCCCTTTTAGCCTATATCTAATATGCAGTCTCTCCATAATTAATTTAATCCAATAAAGAAAATGATTTAATATTTTCTGCTGCTTTCCATGAAGTGAACTATGAATCCAATTTCAATTCTCCTGATTGAGGATTCTCTGTATTGCAGCTAGCACACCGACCTCATTCTGGACGTCTTTGTTAACACTGTCTGTGGAAAGAAGCGCATCTTTCTCTGCCTATTAAACAGCTAGCGAACGCCTAAGCTCCAGAAAGGAGTAGAATGAAAATAGAAAAACAATAAAAGAAAATGTGAGTTATTAAATCACATATTGAAGTGATGTATAATCTCCGCTTGTCTGGTTGGTTCCTGCCAGAATATCTTTGTTTAGCCAGTGTGCGGCTCGACTCCAGTAATTGAAAAATCAATTCAGGCTGTTATTTATTTATTTCTATATTTTCTAATGAAAGTCAAAGTCTGCTCGAATGGTGGGTGGGTGGATAGAAGGACACATGAAAGGTGATGAGGAGAACCATATTAATCTTTGTAAAATTACAAAGAAAAATAAACTATTTATCTCCATAACACCATTCAGTCCTGCATAGAGCCTGCACCCAGTTTTCAGAGAAAGAAAAAATAGTGCTATCTTAAATGCTATCTCCTTTGAAACCTTTAATAGTTTTTAATTCACAATGATCTCGCAATCTCTCCGCTTCCTTGTCTCTCTCTCTCCTTCTCACTCACTGGTTCTTTCACTCGTGGTGAAACACTTGAATGAACCCATTAGCCCAGCCGGCTCTAGTACTGAAAGGAGCCGGGTTGAATTTAACGGAGCATTGTGCGCAATTGGCCTGTAATCGACTCTTTTCAAATACGGCAGCTGTTTTCACCGTGTCTAATTCATAATTACATCTTCACAACAAGTGCTACACATTCTCTTGCACTCATTCATCTGAACTCTGAGTATTACATCCAGCACAGGTCCAAAAAAGTCATTAAACCCATCTTTGAAATACCTTGTAAATGATTATTTTATTATTTTGCTCTCCCTTTTGCTAAACGAGGCGGCGGTCGAGGGTACCGGGATGCATAGTGATGAAGGTATATGTGCGTTTCCCTTTAAGGGTGTTGATTTTCTAATAAATGGAAGTGGAGGCAGGGTCAGGAGCTGGGGCAGGGTGTGTCAGGTTGAGTTAGGCCCGAGGGGTGAGGTGAGAGGAAAGGAGACAACAGGCCTCGGCCCAGAGCCAGAGCTAACTGTACCTCTCCATTCTCTTCAGACCAAAAGTCATCTATCTCTCCCTCTCTCCACTGACACCCTGTTTATTCCCTCATTCATTTGTCATGTCCCCAATCAGCTGGATGAATAGGGGCACTGCCTCGCTGATGTATGGTCATTATCAAGCCCAAAAGAAAAGATCTGTGACTCAACTTCTCTCGTTTTTCCTCCGTCTCTTCTTTTCTAATCACCGTGAGCAAGGTTTTTTTTTCTGACCAGGGAAACATCCTTTTCAGGCAGGATCGTGGCTGTAGGTCATTTACAAAGAGAAAGAGAGAGAAAGAGCTGCCTGGCTTCCAGGATGCTTTTGTTTGTTTATTTGCGGTGTTTAAAACAAAGACGCCATGGCGTTGAGAATCTCATCAGCAAGAAACCCCCTTAGAGACACACAGCATATTCAAAGGCATGCAAATGACAGCGCTCAGAGCGGGGGCTGGGTTCATTTTGGAACTGCTTAATTACCTCATTTCTAAAATAACTTGTGCCTTGTTTATAAATATAGCGCATGTAGGTAATGGCTCTGGATTATTATCTTTATTTTTTTGCATTTCACATTGTTACACTATACAGGCAACACCCACTTCTGCCCTGGCATTGACACCGAGAAAAGAAAAAAAACTTGGAAGAATTAACAACAACAATGAGCTGGTGAGTAAAAACCTTCACAATGTAGATAAAAAAAATGTAATATTATTGTACTTAGGAAAGAAGATGGAAAGTTTAAATAACACATAGAAGTAATAAAAAAATTAAACCCGCAACCGCTTGCTAAATCTTCCTTTCCATGTCATCCGTTAGTGGACAAGCCATGTTTATTATCAACTAACAAGAAGGAGGACAGGGATCAGAGCCATGGCCTCAGAACAGAACGTTTCCATGCTTTATTCACACTGTAGGGTCCCTCACCAAAGGCCTACAGGAACACTTGTTTGTTCTTACCCACATCCCTGGCGACACACAAATATTTACCCTGATACACATTTCAGACACTTGCTAACGGACAATGTCAACACATGTATGACAACCATGCAAAAAATAGAAAACGTGATATAATACCATTCCCTCTCGCTAAGTAGGGGAAGATGGAGTGCACACGGCATGAAGCGTACAATCGCAGTACAGAAAAAGGACACCCGGTATTATCAAACAACTGCCGCCTAGCACCCGAGCTGACCCACGGTGTCTCAAAATTAAACTACCTGATCATTCGTTACCTGCCTGCAGCTGTCAAAGCAAACAATGAATGTACAGTGGAGAACTGATGACTATTTGGAATGCATATGGGCAAAAAGGCTTTAATTTAGTACTGTGGTCTGTGTGGATGAAATGACAGGTTTGATTGATTTGACACAGCAGCCCAGATTTATCTTGCAAATGGAGTAAAGGCCGTTGAGTGGTATGAGCGCGATCTGGTGCCGAGCTGATAGCGCACAGAAAGAACAGAAGAGCCAAGTCCCAGCGGCTCTGAGGCACATCATGAGGAATCTTCGCTAAGTGTCGTTGAACAGATTGTCTTGGTCAAGGTTATGATGCACTCATAAGTCTTAAGGAGTGTGTGTGGCACTTGGCTGCCTCCCCCCAACACGCACCCACCCGCCAGACGACCCTCCTTACAAGGTGACCTGAAGAAGGGGATAGAAAGTAAAAGACTAATCAGCATTTTCCATGGGAGGCGTCGAAATAGGGACAGAGAAAATTAAGTGGATGCACTTGAGAAGTGTGGCTCATAGCAGGGAGGAAAAAATAAAACACGTCCAATATAAACAAAACACACACACAAACCAAACCAACCGTTTTCCATTTACTGTTCACTGAACTAGCTCTGCAGGGCTGAGGATTGTGACACGGGATGCTTTTTTTTTGGAATAGAAGAATTAACGCAAGCACACACACACTTTCACACAAAAGCGTCACATGCAAATGTACAGCATGTGGTCTCAAAAGAATGAATTTCCATCACACACCATCGCCCCCTAGTTCCGCTCAGTGAGTTGAACAGGCTTCTCTCAATACATTTATAATTGAGGGAGTGTTTCTTCACGAACATTTTAGTCTTCTTCCATGTTTTATTGAATAACGGGGGTGGGGCAGAAATGGCAACACAAAAGAAAAAAAAAAGAGGATGGCAATCCAAGAGTGCAGCCACTGATGATGTTTTGTTTATAGCTTCAGCTCCTTGAGAATAATCTCAAGTGTCTGAAGGGAGAGTGAGTTTCACTGGTACCTGTCATTCGGGTGTCAATCCAACTGGCACATTTTTACACTCCGCTGGCACACAGGCCTCACCTGCTGACACACACACACACAGCACTCACTGACTGGCAGCATTTATACAAGAGCATGCTCAATCCATAAAAAGTGGATTAAGAGAAAATAAAGAAAACAAATAAAAAAAATAATCATAGGTGGTTAGATGTTTAGAACTTAAGTGTACTGTTTATCTAAACTAGAGGGTGGATGATCTGTAACAAGCTGCCTGCAACATGTAAGGCTAAAGAGGCTAAAGAGACTCTTTCTGCATGTTACAATTGTTATGCCATTAGATGATTTAGGTGAAAATTAATTAGTCATTTAATCATTCATTCAACTTATTCATTCAAACACAGTGATTATTTCAGAAACAAAACATATGACTCTCTATGAGTTAAGCTGCTCAATGATTCAGCTGATTAATTCAAAAATACTTATTGATTCAGGAACAAAACACCACAAGGACGATAACTACACTGCTCAAAAAATTTAAAGGAATACTTTGAAAACACATCATATCTCAATGGGCAAAATATCATGCTGGATATCTATACTGATATGGATGTGGGATGTGGATGTGATACTGGGTAATGTGTTAAGAATGAAATGATGCCACAACGTTTGATGGAAATAAAAATTATCAACCTACAGAGGGTTGAATTCAAAGACACCCCGAAAATCTAAGTGAAAAAATGATGCATCAGGCTAGTCCATTTTGCTGAAATTTCATTGCAGCAACTCAAAATGGTACTCAGTAGTTTGTATAGCCCCCATGTGCTTGTATGCATGCCTCATTTCCTCCCAGATCTAGACCAGGGCATCACTGAGCTCCTGAACAGTCTGAGGTGCAACCTGGCAGTGTCGGATGGGCCGAAACATAATTTCCCAGAGGTGTTCTATTGAATTTAGGTCAGGCGAACGTGGGGGCCATTCAATGGTATCAATTCTTTCATCATCCAGGAACTGCCTGCATAGTGCATACTCTCGCCACATGAGGCCGGGCATTGTTGTGCACCAGGAGGAGCCCAGGACCCACTGCACCAGCATAGGGTCTGACAGTGGGTCCAAGGATTTCATCCGAATACCTAAATGGCAGTCAGGGTGCAATTGTCTAGCCTGTAGAGGTCTGTGTGTCCGTCCATGGATATGCCTCCCCAGACCATCACTGACCTACCACCAAACCGGTCATGCTGAACGATGTTACAGGTAGCATAACATTCTCCACGGCTTCTCCAGACCCTTTCACGTCTGTCACATGTGCTCAGGGTGAACCTGCTCTCATCTGTTAAAAGCACAGGGTGCCAGTGGCGGACCGGCCACATCTGGTGTTCAATGGCAAATGCCAATCGAGCTCCACGGTGCCGGGAAGCGAGCACAGGGCCCACTAGAGGACGTCGGGCCCTCAGGCCACCCTAATGAAGTCTGTTTCTGATTGTTTGGTCAGAGACATTCACACCAGTTGCCTGCTGGAGGTCATTTAGTAGGGCTCTGCCAGTGCTCATCCTGTTCCTCCTTGCACAAAGGAGCAGATACCGGTCCTGCTGATGGGTTAAGGGCCTTCTACGGCCCTGTCCAGCTCTCCTAGAGTAACTGCCTATCTCCTGGAATCTCCTCCATGCTCTTGAGACTGTGTAGGGAGACATCGCAAACTTTCTGGCAATGGCACACGTTGATGTACCATCCTGGAGAATTTTGACTGCCTGTGCAACCTCTGTAGGGCCCAGGTATAGCCTCATGCTACCAGTAGTGACACTGACCCTAGCCAAATGCAAAACTAGTGAAAAAGATTCAGAAAAGATGAGTAGGGAAAAAAATTTCAGTGGCCTCCATCTGTAAAACAATTCCTGTTTTGGGGGTTGTCTCATTGTTGCCCATCTTGTGCACTTGTGCAGCTGAAACTGATTAACAACTCCCTCTGCTACTTAACTGACCAGTTCAATATCACAGGAGTTTAACTGACTTGATGCAATACTCTGATTAAAAAGAGTTCCTTTAATTTTTTTGAGCAGTGTATAAAGTTTTAATAATCATTCTAATTCTATGAGAATAGGGGAGTTCACATCACAGCTCTAACAATAATGGCACATAAGAATAATATTGTTGAGCCTGAGCATTTAAAGCAGTGGTTCTCAAAGTCTAGGGGAGGCGCACGAGTATTGCTTGGGGCGCTGGCCATCAGCAGAAAAAGAAAAGAAATAAAACAGTAAACAGCCAAAGGACGTAACTTAGAAGGTGAGATGGATCGGTTTGTGAAAGGGAAGAGAAAAGCCATAGATGAAGTCGCACAGGCCCAGGCAGGTGCTGGCCATTAAAAAGCTTAATGCAGAAAATATGACGAGGCATATCTTGCTCTCGGCTTCACTCACTGTGTCTATACCGGACGCTACAGTTGTCGCTTCGCGCCGCAACAGCTCTACGCTGGACACGACAAAGTGACCATTGCAAATCATTTTAACTTTGTGTCAGTACGTCATAAATAGAGCAAGGCATCAGTTTACTGTCGGGGATTTGGCGTGTCGTGTGGCGCCGCATCCAGTGTACACAGCGTCACTGATTATAATGGGTTCTACTGTATTTTGGGAAAGGGGGGGTGCAAGACTTTTTTATAGGTTTAAAGGTGGGCGTGACCGAAAAAGTTTGAGAACCACTGATTTAAAGTAACAGACATCTAGGGGTGGGCGATATACCAGTGGACACGATTAATTGCTAGAAATTTGTCAAGCCGGTAGAGATTTTGTATTATTGTCTCTATCGTGGGTACACGCTCATGTGACTTTGCTGTGCTACGTGGTCACGAAAACTGAACGTCATTTTTGCCGCTTTATAGGCCTTGAATGGTTAAATACACACACTTGTATGTGTCAAAATGTCCGTCTTTGTAAGTATCCATGTAAACACAGTAATTTAGGTCTTAAGTGAAAGCAAACAGCTGAGAAAGAAAACATGTGTAACAGTATATTGGATCCGGACAGCTCTTAAAGTGACAGCTAAAACACTTTTATAACTTTAAGAAGAAGAAACATATATTTAATTTATACAGTGAAGACATTTGATTATTTTATATAATGTATATAGCATACTTATTTGTTCTACTGTAGTTTTTTTGTCCTATTGCTTGTAATTTGTTTCTTCTTATTTAATCGTTGATTGTTTACGTTTCTTCAATGAGCTTGAGGTTTTGTTTGTTTGTTTGTTTTTAATTTAGGCTAGTATTATTGACACACGTATTGACATGAATTATGACATTTCTATGGTATCAAAATTTTTGGTATCAAGACCTTTCTTAAAGCAAAAATAACTATGTCATGATATACACCGTTACCATGAAATAAAATTACTCATATAGTGATTTTGGTCATATCGCCCACCCCTACAGACACCAAAAATGCAATGCATGCTTATAATAAACAATGTTGTCATCCGTTGGTGTGGGTGCTAATATACTGTAGTTAATGTTATAGTTATCTATATAGTTATCATTCTTGCTGTTAATGGGCTCTAACAGATGAAATTTTGTCATAATTTTACAAGCATTCAAAAACCATTCTAAGAGCATGAACTAGACAGATTAGTATAACACATGTTGTTAACGTTAACGTGCATATTAATATGTCATGAGAATCATAAGGGTGATTAATGGAAAGGTTCTCAAATAGACTCAAAGCTCTACAGCAGGCTTGTGTCGTGATATGTTACCTACTGATGAGACCCTGCATGTTGCCTGCTTGAGTCTTTCTATCTGTCTACCTGTCTACAGAAGCCTTTAATGCATAATATCCAACCTCTCACTGAGGTGTGCAGGCTTGTCTCTCTCTGTCACATTAAAAAGGGCACACAGCTTAACCAGGTCAATTTAAACCAGCTTTACTCCTCCTTAGATTTCCAGTGCAGGCACTCATCAAGCCAGTGCTTTCAGTTTCCTCCTTGACTTTCTCCCCTCTACCTCCACACTTTCATACGCTTTGTTTATGAGAAATACGGCATCAGAGGCCTCATGTGAGCCTCATGTTCCTTAAAGCTCCATCTCGACCTCCGTCTCGGCTGGATTTTTGAGCGAGACAGGATGTCTACCTCTACGTGAATCCTGTGTAGTACACTTAATTCCCCGCAGAACACGATGAGCTGGGGCGCTTCGTCAGGGGAACAGAAAGGCATTTGAGAGCAGATTAAGAATATGAACAGCAATATTCCCGTCGCGGCATCTGCATGCGCTCAGGATTACAGGGTTCTGAGGAGATTACTGGCAGGGGAAGAGAGGTTACAAATTCGGAAAACTTTTCATTCTCACCTACGGTATGGAGCACTCACACACACACAGACATCCACGAGTTTCATTTTCATATTAATTTGGGTTTGATATCACTTCTTAAGTTTATGTGCACACATTTGTCATGCCACATTTCCAGTATGATTTAGGCCCCATCTACAAAAATATGACATTTCTCTGCATGTGGCCTCCTATTCACATAAACAGTGTTTTAGGTCACAAACAAGCCAAGACTTTTCAAAACACTGTTTCCATTATGCATATGGACAACTTAAAACAGAGATTTTGAAATACAGTGGGGCAAAAAAGTATTTAGTCAGCCACCAATTGTGCAAGTTCTCCCACTTAAAAAGATGAGAGAGGCCTGTAATTTTCATCATAGGTATACCTCAACTATGAGAGACAAAATGA